>NC_049212.1:35311823-35356823 GCF_013347855.1 Anguilla anguilla
ACAGATCAAACCCACAAACACATGCGCACATGCAGGCACATGCACGCATGCGACTGCATAGGATCACACGCACACACATGCACGCACATGCACGCATACGACTGCATAGAATCACACGCACGCACATGCACGCATGCGACTGCATAGAATCACACGCACGCACATGCACGCATGCGACTGCATAGAATCACACGCACGCACATGCACGCATGCGACTGCATAGAATCACACGCACGCACATGCACGCATGCGACTGCATAGAATCACACGCACGCACATGCACGCATGCGACTGCATAGAATCACACGCACGCACATGCACGCATGCGACTGCATAGAATCACGTATGCGCGCATGCACAGATACATGCAGAGCAGATGCACGTGCACACCTCTATGAGGGCTAATAGTGAACCATACTGCAGTAATGCAGAAACAAGGAGCAAAGTGGCCAATCTGGTGGAATTTTTATCTTAAAAACAAAAACGGTGGAAGTGCCGTGGAATTCTTAGGTGGTCGTTTCGAGTGTGCGAACAACCGTACACACCGTACAGTGACCGCGACTGAAACTAACAGGGCGCTGACTGACTCAAATAAGCCCGCCTTTATCCACAGAGCAGCCCTCCGAGCCGCTCATTAATTAGCACAGGAACAGAACGCTCCAGGTATCAGATCTGCGACTCTCGCTTATGATGTCATTCGGAGGGACGGAGAAAGCTGCAGTTTATAATTTAGACCCAAGAGCGGTGCGGCTTAGGAGGGGGGGTCCTCGGAATGACCTCACGGGCGAATTCTCCGCTGACCCCAATTGCAGTTGGACGCGGACCGAGGGGCTAGGCTTTAACCTGCGAGGGCCCTGCCAAGGAGCACAGCAGGGGCACCACAGACGAAATTCCTCCCGCAAGATTTCAGGGAAATTTTTACTCTGGTCAGAAAAATAAATACGGCAGAGAAGCTCGCTGGTATGCGCCAGCCACCCGCAGAATATTAACTCCTCCGTGACCCCGAGCCTCAGGACATTCAGTTGCTGACATTTGACCGTTGTCAGTTTTCTCTTTTTGTCTGTTTTATTTATTTATTTGAAACCGAGTTGAATACATCTTAGTTTTTTTTTTCTTTCTTTCTTTCCCCCAAGCTCCTCACTACTTCAGCCAGTCGGGGAGGGAAGGAAAAAAGGTTCAGAGAAAATGAGGGGTTGTAGAGCGCGTTTGCGTTTGAGCTGGAGTCGTTTCGCATAACAGACCCGGGTGAAGCGCAGATGTGGACGCTGGGATTATGAAAGGAGTAAAGGAGCCTGTAGTCTGGCCGGGTATAATATTTCCATGGGCTGTAAATTGTCAGTTATTATATAGCTCAGGCCGTCTCACATGTGGTCCGTATTACTAATCTCAACATTTATCTCTCAGGAGTCGCTTTGCAAAAGGGGCTGATAGTGCAGATTTTCAAAAAAAAAAAAGCATCTGTAAGTGCTAGAAAATAACGGCTTTTAAACAGAGAGAGCACTGAGACATAAACAAAACAGACTCATTGATCCTCGTCTTTCCATAAATTTATGAGTACAAATGCTATTATCCTGCTTTTATTTGACACGTATAGACTTACTTGAGGGTTTATTTGGTGTTATTTCAAAAAGATTACATTTTAAGACGCAGACAAAATAGCGATAGTTGCTGGAATGGATGTGTACGATGATGTGTGCAAACTGAGGACAGGAGGAATTGTGATTGCAGTGATTAAGATGATAATGACCCCATTGGATTTTGATTATATATTGAAATGAAAAGCAGGCCTAATCCATTCCCTCCCCCCCCCCCCCCTTCATGTGCGAGGGCTCGTTCCACAGGCCCATCTGCAGCCCTTTCCAAGGCCAGGCCCTGAGAGTGAGGAGAGCTTGAGTGACAGCTGGCCTAATACAAGATGGAGTCGTTTCTAATGCGCAGACCTGTTGAATATTTATCATGGTTTTTAATCAGCGAGGTTGCAGTCCACGCCCTTCAGTCAACACAGCGCTGGGAGCAGCAGGGGGCGGAGGTGGAGATGGGGGTGGGGGGGGGGGGGGGGTGATTTCAGGATCCCAGCGGGACATGCTAATGGGGCGTCAGGTTAGATGGGGGGGTAGGTGAAGGGGGAGGCGGGGGGGTGCCACTGCAGAGATGGAGTCCTGGATGTTGGGCTAATGCGACCCATGCAGCATGCGGGAGCGCAGTGCAGTGCAGTGCTGCAGCCGCATGCAGTCGCTGTGGGAGAGCGGGGGCCCACCACTGTATGCTGCGTGCACAAACACCCCGCAGACACGCATTCAGACCCCCCCCCCCCCCCCCGTCCCATCCACCCCCACCCCCCGACCCCAGCCCCGGCCCCTATTCATCCAGGATGGCGCCCTTGTTGTTTTTGTCTCTTAGAGGCTGGGTTCTGTCACAGATGAGACATCCTGCAGTCTCCCAACAACCTCAGCAGACTCATTACTCACAACTGCTACTGCTGATGAGTGGCAGCCAAAGAGTATTACACTTGCAGTATATGTTGATTTTTTTTTTTTTTTTTTTTGGGGGGGGGGGGGGGGGGGGGGGTTAATAGGTTCAAACCATGTTGTTGAGAAACTGTCTCATTCCTTGGATAAGCAGTCTAAATAACTGCCACATGACTTCAAGTTAATGGCACTACAGTGGCTTTTCTGTAGACAAGTCCTTTGACATCTATTTAGTATACACTAAACTTGTATTTGTTTCTCTGAGATGACATTTGGCTTTGGCATGATGAAAACACACACGCAAACAAACACACGCACGCACACACACACACACACACACACACACACACACACGCACACACACGCAGGCTGCAATCGTGTCCCCTAATGGCCACTTTGCAGCCAATGAATGTGACATCACTGACAGAGAGAGGGTTAAAGACGTGGAGTTGATACAGTAGATGAGGTCATCAGTATTTCCAGATTTTCAGCGTATCAAATGGAGGGGGGCGGAGGGTGGGTTTTGGAGGGTGCAGGAGCCAACTTTGTGGTGTGCACTGGGGTCTCTGGATGGCCCTATTTCACACTGAGGCAGGAGGGTGCAGCCCCACAGAGTCTGGGCCTCCGAACCCTCCAGACCACAGCAGTCACATGACCCCCCCCCCCCCCCTCCTGTTTTAATAAGGCCAGGAAGTGGGAACAGAGTCTAAAACTCTGTTTCAGTTTCCAAACGCTGTCTGACAACAGCCAAAACCTCCTTTTTCATATTTTTCTTCTTCTTCCTCCTTTTTATGAGAGAGAGATATATGTTAGCCAGCGGGACGTGTCTGCTGCAAATCACACACTTCCTTTGTAATCCCACTTTCTGGCAACGGAAAACTATAATTAAGCCTGACAGTGACAGGATGGAGGATGGCGGATGATAGTCTTTGGCGTGTGCTGAGAGACACAACAGTGAGAACTGCTCCTTTTACACCAGAGAGGGTGGGAGGAAGAGATGATAACCAGACAGGATACAGGCGACCCTAATTCATCCATACTCCCTGACCCTAATTCATCCATACTCTCTGGCCCTAATTCATTCATTCTCTCTGGCCCTAATTCATTCATACTCTCTGGCCCTAATTCACCCATACTCTCTGGCCCTAATTCATTCATACTCTCTGGCCCTAATTAATTCATTCTCTCTGACCCTAATTCATCCATACTCTCTGGCCCTAATTCATTCATACTCTCTGGCCCTAATTAATTCATTCTCTCTGACCCTAATTCATTCATTCTCTCTGACCCTAATTCATCAATACTCTCTGCCTCTGATTCATCCAAACACTCTCATCCTAATTCATCCATACTCTCCTGCCCTAATTCATCCATACACTCTCATCCTAATTTGTCCATACTCTCTGAACCCGAATTCATCCATACTCTCTCATCCTATTTCATCCATACTCTCCAGCCCTAATTCATCCATACTCTCTGACCCTAATTCATCCATACTATCTCATCCTAATTCATCCATACTCTCAGTAAGAGCTGGTTCTGCATTCTAACATATGAAATAAAGTAGACGCACACAATAAATATTTTAGTGGTGATTGCAAAATAAGAAGACACATCAGCACAGAACATAATTTTTTTTTAAACGAAGATGAACTGAATGCATCATGTTTTAACAATGTCACCCCAGAACGTTTGTCTTTGTGAGTTTGCGGGGATCTGGCACTGTCAAAAAAAATCTCCATACCCCCTTGTGCTTTCAAGCTCTGGGTGTTTGGTTATTGTTCTCAATTTGTATTTCATATTCAATGGAGAAATATCTGAGGAAAGAAGAATGCAAAGACACCCAAGAGCCCCCCACCCATCCTTGGCTGTTGGTGCTGTGCTTGCAGGTTTGCCAGAATGTGTTTGTGTGTGTGTGTGCCTGTGTGTGTGTGCGTGTGCTCGTGGGTATGTGTATGTGCGTGCGTGTGTGTGTATGTGTGTGGGTATGTGTGTGTTTGCGTGTGTGTGTGCGTGTGTGTGGGTGCGTGTGTGTGTATGTGTGTGCGTGGGTATGTGCGTATGCGTGGGTATGTGCATGTGGGTGTGAGTGTGTGTGTGTGTGTGTGTGTGTTTCTTTTTGCAAAAAATGAACACTGGGTAACAATGGCCAGATTGGCCACTGTGGCCTTTGCATCACATTCCACTCGTTGCCTGTCTCCAAATGATCGATGAGAGAGGCGTGTGAGGGGAAGTACACCAAATAATTACCCAGCATCCTCTTGACATAGTCTGCTGTGATCCCTGAAGATAGGGGTGGGCACTGCTGGAGGAGCACTGCTGTGTATGAAGGTTTTTGTTTACTTCAGTTACCCCCCACACAATTGGCTAATTAGCTACGCACACCACTGCTGGTTTAACTGTAGATTAGACCGGAGTGAAACATTTCTGACAGGGACGGTTATTTAAAATACTTTAACTCTTTAGCCTCCAGAATTCCTGCACGTTACTGGCAATCAGAGAATATATACAGCAAAATGAAAAAGATTTCACATGACTGTACACTTCAGTTAGTAACATGCTTCACTGCAGCCAATCTGCGAGATTGTTTTCAAACAGTTTTTTTTTTTTAGCAGGATCTAAAGACATGTTGCCATGGCAAGCCTCGCTGGCAGCAGCGTCCGTGTTTCCTTTGTCTTTTTTTAAACGGCCATTTTGATTTATAATGACAGTGTAGACGCCTAGCGCACCGTTTTTTTTTTTTCTCCTCCTGCCCAGCCGCAGTCTTATTCTCACAATAGCAGCACACGGTCACGGTCTCTTAAGTGCGTGGACAGACGGCCCCCGGCGTGGCGTGTGCCAGTGGCCTGGCCGAAACAGGGCTGGGCGGGGCGGGGGGGGGTCATCCCGGTCCAAGTGCCCCGAAACCGCACGGCAAGCGGGTGAACGAATATCTGCATATGCCGCTGGCTGGCTAGGACCAGCCAGCGGCGCCACAGATTGGCGGTAACCGATAGTCCAGACGGGACGCTTCGCGGGATATGTCGCAGTGTTAAAAAAAAAAAAAAAAAACACCACCCTGCTCAGTCATTAAATATGGATTAAGCCCTTAGAGACCGAGCTGTGGTGAGGGGACATGATCGATGCAGCCGATAGCGGCTGTACATCACGTCAGAGGCCGCTAGCGCAGCGAGGGCTCATCTGACGGGCTGATGATGATGTTCGGTGATAAAAATCCCTCTGACTGAAAGGTGTACCCCTCTGACTGAAAGGTGTACCCCTCCGCCCGTTACCTGGCCCATTTACAGACTGCTGCTGGAGCTTAGAGAGCAAAAAAAAACAAGATTTCTGTCAAACAGTGGAGTATAAATAGCCAACACGATATTTAGACGCCGGAAGCCTTGGGCTAAACACTAAGTGGAACTAAACACAAGCCGTTGCAAAACAGCGAGGGGGAAAATCAGCACGGTAACTATGTTAAGTGGCGACGTATACCGTGAATCTTTTTTAAAAACTGAAGGAACCGTGTTTACCTGACGTAACCACAACACTCAGGAGACCTCGCTTACGGACTCCAGCGCTAAAGCTAAAGCTAAAGCTAAAGCTGGCCCACGGCTCAGGCCCCCTCCGGCCTGCTGTGCCTTGTCCTCGTGTCGCCAGTCCTGTTCTCTGAAGAGCGCGGAAAGAAAAAAAACGGCGCTCCGGCCCGTAAACATTTCCCTGCGCGGCTAAACTCGGGGCCCCTCTGAGGCTGCTGTCCCTGATTACACTCCCCCACCCCCCACACCCCCCGAAAAACTAAACAGTGTTGAGTCTAAAAGGCCCCCTAGCTTTACTGTAGCACACCCCCCCCCCCCACCTCAAATGTAATCATTTCCAGTGAGGGGGAACTCAATCACGTCACAATGTTTTAGCTGTCTGACGACAGGGGCCCTGTGACACTCCAGAGGGGAGGTCACAGCACCCCGGCCCCGGCATAAACACGGCCTGACACGACCCAGTAAACACCGAAAAACAAACTGCGCCTCCTCTCCCCAGACAAGCGGCGCGCCCTGCACGGTCCGGTCCGGGGCGGGGCGGGGCGGGGCGGGCGCCCCACCAGGGGGCCAGCGCCTATCCCTCAGCCTGTCCCAGAGGAGGTCCCTCCTTCCCAAGTTCACGCTGGGGTCAAACGCATAAAAACATATTCGGCCGACGTAGACCGTTCCAAAGTGCTGAGCGTCTGTTTGGATGTACGTCTCCAGTTTCACGGGCGAATGTAATCATACATAAACAGGCACTTATCCCACACACAAACACACACACGCACACACGTACACACACACGTACACACAAACACACACACGCACACACGCACACACGTCCACACAAACACACACACGCACACACGTACACACAAACGCGCACACGCACACTGGCAAGCATAAAAATGTCCCAAATTGAACACTCAGCCATCCTCGACCAAATGGCTTTTGTTTCAGATTTATTTAAGACTGCGAATGGCCACAAGAGTTGTAAGAGAACAGTGATAACGTTCAGCTCCATTATTTGCCTCATTAAGACTTAAGTAGAAATAAGCAAATGTCTGCCAGTGGAGGTAAAGCAAGAATGTGTTCATGCCAGCCGGAATTCGCTGTTGCTACAACGTAACACAAAACTTAATATTATTAATAGAAATCACTGCATATATTCCACCCCAGTAATCTCAATTATTGCTGTCCTTTCCTCCTTAGCAGAGAATGATCAGCTACCAACCGTAAAGTTTAATAGCGATGTTAGAGGACTTGGTGGTTGTTATTTTCCTGTTAGAAATGGTCCTTTCCTTTTGAACAAGCTGGAGACATTTCTCTGAGGGCTTGTTTTTGTGGGTTTCGATGTCGTGTGTTATGGTTCCTGTTCAGCTCCCTCTCTGCTATAAATATTTATGTGTAAAAAGGCATTTTCTTTAAAACATAAACCCGGCGATCCGTCACTTGACGTGACTCATTTGAAACATATTTGTCTGCGTCTTGGTTTGTTTACGAAGCAGCCAGTTGGCTCCTAACGTGGCTCCACTGGGCAGAAGCGGTTAAAGTGGGTGCAAGGATAACAACATCATCTCCTGTTTCGTTGTCTCATGACCTTTCTACAACAAAACAGGTATGCTGATAGATCACTGTGACTTTTGATGCTTTGAGCTATATATCTAGACAGCAGACATGCAATTGTGGCACACAGAAAAATGCGATCACACGAGTGAACTCCTAGCAAACGGCAACTGGGACGTTTGGCTGCGTTCGAGTGCAGACCTGGGAGCGGGAGATGGCAGTTAGAAATGGCAGACATGGTAAACTGAGAACAACTGAACAAGCCGAAATTACTCAAGGAGAACGTTCTACATTCTGATTCTAATATAACAGCCATCTCCACTATCCAACGAAGACAGACTCAGTGATATAAGCGCAACTATTAATGCCCTCCCTTCCATTTCCCACAAGCCTGTAAGTCAAAACCTCAAAGGACAGTTATTTAGTTTTACATGTTGGCTGTTGCTCTTGGTCTCTATACAAGAAGCAGATTCTGATTATGATCTTAAAAGCTTCTTTTTTATGGCAAAGTAAAAGCTTCACAGAGTATTCTTCAGGTAGTCCGGCTTCCTTAATGGTGATCTGCAGATGCATGGAAGTCTTTTACTCATAGGAAAGGTCACTGTGCTTGGATTTCAAAATGGCTGCCATTAATTCTCCTTGTTCTCATTACCCATTTTATCACATTCGATTCCACAGTTAAAATAATTGTGATGGTGCGATCTAATTGAGCAAATAAACAAGGTTGTCATTACCCTGCAAGTTTACAGCAGGCAATTATTTATAGCCAAAAAGCAGCTTCACAATTATTTCTTCTTCTGCAACCATTAAATGATACCTCCCAAGCCCTTAATTATCTCAGTATCTTATTAGATACTTCTATTCAGTACTACTTTCTCCCTTTATTGTCTGATAGCTTGTGGGAGTAAGACTGTGAGCTCTCCAGTGGTTCAATGTTAATCTCAGAAACGGCAAGTCTTCTTAAATGTGATCTGGGAAATTTCTCTTTCTATTTATTTGACGCTACAAGCTGAATTCAAAGGTAGAATACACTGCAACTAAACCTATGGAGAAGATTTCAAATGCACTCGGCCACGCAAGCACTCACACACACACACACACACACACACACACACATATACAAATCCAATTTGGTAAAACTAAACCTAAACACTTTTCCATTGGTGTTCTCAAGCTTGCTTTTCTACAACAACGTCTCAGATCATATGTGGTAGACAAGATTACATCATGGGAATAAAGTCTTTTTTCCCCCCCATGATTAATGAGTCCTGGATCTCTTTTGGTGTGGGTTTAGCCAAGAGAGTTTTTCCCCAAAGTCTTACAAGGAGCCAGAACCACTGTATCTCCATCTTGGTTTTTTTCCCCTCTCTCCTCCCCCAGTGGTTCAGTCCAGTCCAGCAGCGAGTGTTCTGCTTGGGCGATCCACGTGCGTGGGGGACAGAACTTACCCGTCAGAGATTAAGGGATAACAGATGGGCATCTTCAGACACACACGCGGTCATTCGTCTCCTGTCCCTTCCACCAACACCGGGGCGTTTCCCGCCTCAAACCGTCCCCCTGACAGACTGATACTCAGACTCTGTGTTTCCATGGTAACCCAACAACAGAATAAAGGATTTGTGGTTATTTTCTCCTAGGAACCAGGACAGGCTTTGAGAATAGGTGAAAAGCTATGGTCTGTTTAAATTAATAATAACTTTCGTTTTCGGGGGGAATTGACCACCATTCCATGAACACTGCTTACGCTGTTTACGAGCTGGCTCCCGGAGAACCAATCACAGGACACTCTACAGATCACATGACTTGTGATCCAGGCACACTTCAGGTCACCTCTGTTGTTCTGTTACACAGAGGACACTAGAGTTGCTTTCCACACAAGCACCTGAGGCTAACTACACTCTTTTACCCTCTACAAGGCAGCTATGATGATGCAAAGCAGAGCAGAACTACCAGAGAGGAGTCCCTCACACAGAGTACCTCACAAAGAGTCCCTAACACAGAGCACCTCACACAGGCCACCAAACACAGAGCAGTATGGGCAGCTCTCGCGGATCTGGGCGTGGCCCCATATCCCTTTCGGGTTGGGAACAAAGACGCGCTAATCTGCTCACTTGAAAAGGCCTGCCTAGCATGTGAGGTCTGGGGGGGGCAAAGGTCAACTAAACGTCCAGCTGCCCCCTTCGCCGACCCCTGACCCCCAGCCGCCATCCGTCTTTCCTTTTATCCCTGACCCAGGCTTCCACGCGTTTGCCCGCTGGTGGGACCCCCTGTCCTCAGATCGGCGATGCGTGACCGACGCCCCACAGCCCGCCAGACGAGGAGGAGAGGGAGGAGGAGGAGGAGGAGGAGGAGGAGAGGGAATGCTGAGAAGGACCTGCTCTTTGTCCGTTTCCTGTGAGTGAACGCGCCTGGTCCCAAATTAATCTACTCACATCCGTTTCTACACGGTGGGCAGTGTGTGAGGCGTTCTCCCTCTATGGACATAAAGAGGGTCACGCAAGTCGCGCCAGGCCATGAGTCACAGTTTGGGGTTAACAACCTGTTAGCAACCAAAAGGAGTGCAGACACAACAGCAAACGAGGGATCGGGTATGACAAAGCCTGGAAACGGAACATCTGGCACACTGCCTCCATCTTCACATATGTGCATTCACACATAAAGTATTGTAGAGATTTTTCACCAAACTTAAAGTTGTTTGGCACCATGCAAACTCTACTTTTAGGTTTTGTTGCATCCAGAGCTCTGAAGTCCGAACATAAGTATGTATTTATATACTATCTGTAAGCTGTGTACACTAAGCTTTATTCTACTTTACTGGTATTCTGGGTCTTTGGGATCTATGCTGTTGTTGTGACATTTCTGTGACATCTTAACTTCACTACTTTATGCCATGTATACTTGGAGACACTATGAATTGGTATCTGCTGAATATACAAATTAATATTTACCCTTTGTAGAAGTAGGTTTTTTGGAATGTTTTTTCAAAATTGTAAGTCAGTGTTCCAGAAGTCCATTGTTTTCAATTGCCAGTAGTGATTCTGACATTAGCATTAAAATTAATGCTCAGTTAGGAACATTCCAATCACGTATTTGTGATTTTAAAATACACCTTAAAGGGTTAATACTAGATGGGAAAAGACATCTCAACATTATTTTTTAAAAGTAAATGTTGAGGGGAGAAAAGGCCTCACTGCTCTGCAGGAAGAATACATGTTTTTCTTTTCATGTGAAAAAATAAACAAGTAATAAATGAATAAAAAACTCCCGATCCTGGACGTGAAGTTTTCCCACTGTAATTAGGGCCTGCTGGTGAGGTGCGGTGTTATTACGTCCCGCGGTTCCACGAATTATCTTCAAACGGGCCACACGAGCTCGCTCCACCATTAACCCGGCAACCGATGGAAAGTTTCCATCTCGCGTTGAGCTGTGGGGCTTCAGGCCTTAACATCGCGCGGTTAACGCTCGCAGACAAAATCCCATATCCTTTACAGCACATGTTTTATCCTTGTGCCTCCTGTGTGAATCATGACCGGGCCTCACGAGCGTTATTATGGGATATTGGATAAAAAATAAACACCGCCTCCGACCGGCCCCGTGGCTCCCCTCTGCAACGTAACCCCTGGCAACGTGGAGAAGGTAAGGGGCTACGCGCTGCTGTTCACCGAAGGGGAGAAGGAGGCTATCGCCGAATTTCTTCACGGCTCACATCTTGAGCGTGTCTGATGGCTGTTACATACTCAGAAACTGAACGCAGCGCGGGCCAGGGGTGAGCGTGGGGTCATTCCCGAACCCCTTTCCCTCGTCCCCCGCCGCTAATCGCTCCCCACAGCGATGGAACCCGACGCTCGGGGGAAACCGACGCTCGGGGGAAACCGACGCTCGGGGCTGTTTGTCGAGGGTGCGTTTCAAACGCTCCCGAGCTGCATCTCCGATAAGACCTGGGAAATAAAAAAACGGTTTTTGGCATGAACGGCGCAAACGACTCGCTCGAAAACAGAAAAAAAAGAAGAAGAAGAAAAAGAAACGGCATCGCAGCTGGATTCACTCTGAGGCCCTTCGTTCGCTGTCTCCGCGGAGACGCGTCTGAGGCGGGGACTAATGTGGGGGGGTCGAAACGCGGGGCAGAAAGGTGGGGGGGGGGTGCGAGGAGGCGGGGATGTGTTCTCTCGCTCAGGTGACCCCCCCCCCCCCCCTCAGCGCGGGTTCACGTGCTGGTTACACCCCGCTGGCGTCAGGGCCCCTTCAGGTCCTGTCCCTGGATTCGGGGTGGGGGGGGGCACACGGTGGGGTGGAGGAGAGCCTGGGGGAGGGGGCCCCGTCCCGCTCCGCACACCGACGGCCCCCAGAAAGAGCGCTCTACGCCGCCGGGCTTTTCCGTCTCCTTCAAACCCCCTTGCAGAAGAGAGCAGCTGTGCGTTTAATTCCCTCTGAAACTGACCCCCCCCCCAACCCCTCCCGAGCACACTCTCGATTAAGGGGGAGGTGGGGGGGGGGGGGGGGGATAAACCAGCCTCTTCATACAGAAATGAGGAAATGAAGGGGAATGGAGATTTGGGGCGGGGCCAGACTCATCAGCGGCCTTGGCTTTTAATGAGGTTCGCCAGCGAGGACCAGTGCGATAAAGCATGCGGGGTCAGAGAGGCTTCTGGAGGACAGCTATTTCCTGAACGGGGGGGGGGGGGGGTGATGCATTTGGGCAGTGCGTGTAATGTAATGTACAACAGACCCGCGTCCACTGGATAGCCGCTGAATATCTGCACACATTTACGTTTTCACTAAAAAACAATGAGAGACAGGACAGTATGCAGCTACATACTGTGCACACGCACACACACAAATACACACATAAACACACAAACTCACACATAAACACAGACACACAGACGCACGCACACACACACACAGACACACGCACAAACTCACACATAAACACACACACAAACTCACACACAGACACACACACGCAGACACACACACACATACACACACACACAAACTCACACATAAACACACACACACACACACACATACACACGCGCACACACACACACACAGGTCCTGCGCCCTGGGACAGGCCCAGTCACCTGTGTCAGGCGTGCAGAGTGCTGCTCGCGGCTCCTGCTGCAATCTGTCTAATGGAGGCCAGATTCAATTAGGCCGGTGTGAACATGAGGATCCGCCTGCGAAGCCAGGCTCAAATGGCACCCCACACGGAGAAAAGGGAGATAAATCTCCCCAAATTCACCCCGAAGAGCAACTCGAGTCCTCCTGATCAAGACCGGAGAGGCAACATTAAACTCCGTGTCTGTCTAATGAAGTCGGAAACAAGGCTGGAAGCGGCATTAAGTGGAACCGCGCATCAGGAAAATTCTCTCCGGAGATTTCTGAGTGGTAACGGATAGTCCTCCAAGGTGAGGCTCTCCACACCCTCCCCATTTCTTTTTTACAAAACGGGCATCGGCACAGAGCCCTGCAAACGTACGGCGGCAGAACGATGCCAGCCGGGGAGAGTTAGGGTTAACCGGGAGATTTAGAGCGCGGGGCGTGGCCTCTGCCGTCGCTGTGAGAGCATCACAGGCCTGCTCCAGGCTCCCGGCACAACAAGGGGAATTAATGAGAATCTGATTGCTGAGGAGAGATTAACCAAGAAGGGGTGGAATTCGCTTCAAAATTCACCAGACGCCTCCTTGACAGGTCTTGATGGAGAGTTATGGATGCTACAGTTTCTCCGTGGGGAGGGGATTACATCTCTGGGAGGGAGGGGGGTGGGTGGGGGGGTAGAGGGAGAGGGAGCAGAGGTGAAGGAGGGCCGGGGTCACTTGGAAACCTGACGCAGGACGAACAGTCGGGAGAATCTGAGGTCTCGCTGAGGTCAGAGAGGGAAACTCCAGGTGCTCCATCTCTTGGATGGCAATATTCAGATCACATTCCTTAGAGGTCACGACCTCTCTATCTCCACCATCTCTGTCACTCTCTCGCTCTCGCTCTCTCAGTCCCTTCTCTCACTCGCTCAAACTTCCCGCTTCTGTCATGGAGCACCCAGCGTTTGACTGCACTGGCAGGCTTTGTAGGAGAAAGGTTTGACTCTGGACATTGTAGAGGTAGACAGAACAATAGATTGCTTTTCCAGTCTCATTTTAATTCTTATTTTAATATGGAGGTAATGGCAGCACATGGTATTGCATCCAGCAGAAGTGCTGACGGTACTACAACATGTGTCATTTATATCAGAAGATAGAAGATGTGGGGGGGGGGGGGGGGGGGGGGGAGGGGGGGGGGGGGGGGGGGGGGGGGGGGGGGGGGGGGGGCGGGGGGAGTCTGATTTATTAAACACCTGTAACATAAAAAGCAGCACAGGTCCACGTTACGTCGGTGATTGCAGGCTTCAGAGAGGTTTCGCAGGGATCAGGTTTTACATAAAACTGTCAGTTTGGTTTTATTTTTTTTTTCTGGGCCAGATACAGCTCATCCTCCCTCTCCAAATGGGATTCAGAAGACAGCGGCAGCCATATTGAGATTTCATTAGGAGGCGGGGAAGAGGCGGGGGGAAGGGGCCGGCTGAGGGTGGGAGATGTAGGGGGGCTGGGGGGAGTTATGGGGGGGCTGCGCAGGGCCGGCTGAGGGCGGGAGATGGAGGGGGGTTGGGGGGGGGGGGTTATGGGGGGGGCTGCGCAGGGCCGGCTGAGAGATCTGTACCCTGACAAGATCAAAGCGGGGACCGTTTGGCTGTTTAAGCTCAGAGATTGCTGGGTAATTAAGTCACTCACCGGTAGAAGAAAAAAAACAGCCATACATTAAACAGGAAAATAAAAGGCACACTCCACATCGCACCCCCCCTTCCCCCGACAGCTCAGTTTTCATCAGGCTCGGCTAGCAGAGGGGTCAGCGACCGGAGAGGATCTGGCGGGGGGGGGGGGGGGGGGTTGGTTGGACGGGGGAGGGAGGAGTGCGGAGGGGAGGGCCGCAGTAACCCAGCTCACCTACAGATGTGTGCGGAACCGTCCTCTACCGTCCTCTTCGTTTCCGCCTGCAGCTCGTCAAATAAAACTCACTCCAATTCGACTAAAACACACCATTCCAGGGGTGAAGCGGCGGGGGACGGTAATTTTAATCTCAAATTCATTTTTTAATAAATATATAAAATGCGGAGCTGAATCCACAACACGGGGTAAATCTAATTATCGAACGTTAAAATTTAGGGCACGTCTGACAGCACTGTTAGCGCATGAGCTAATGCGCTGGAAATACAGGGCCGAGGGGAGGACATAAAACTAAATCGCTCCCTCATAGGAAGATGAAAACTGCTAAACATTTGGCGGTAACAGCTGGTGACCCTCCGTAAAGTCAATGTTTGGGGAAAAACACGTGTAACGCACGGCTTCCCCGCGACCTTGATTAAACAAAGAGCTTTACTGCGCGCTCGTTTTGGGCCTCGTTCCTCCACGTTCTCTATCTCTCTCTCTCTCTCTCTCTCTCTCTCTCTCTCTCTCTCTCCCTCTCTCTCTCCCTCTCTTCGCCTCCGTGATTGATTGCGCCGCTGCATTTCACAGTAATTTTTTCGCTGTAATTTTTTCTGTTTCGAACGCCGACTGTAAACAGCGAAACGGAGGGAAAATGGCCGCCCGGCGGGAGCCCGGCGCTCTTGCGGGAGGAGGCGAGGCCGGGGGAAGTTCACCGGACCTCTCTCCGAGCGGTGAACTCCGCTGGCCTCTCGGTGAGCTATGCAGATTTCGGGCGTAAGAGGCTTTGCGGGCCCCTGTGTGGCATTAGCAGTCATTCCGCTGATGTGGCCTTTTTCTGAGAAGGAACTGGGCTGAGGAGGAAAATGAAAAATGTCTCGCTGCAGACCGCACACACACACACACGCACACACACACACACACACACGCACACACACACACACGTACACATGCGCACACACACACACACACACACACACGCACACACATGCGCACACACACACACACACGCACACACACACACACACAAGCACGCACGCACGCACACACACACACACACGCACACGCACACAAACACGCACGCACGCATGCGCAAACAAACACACAAACAAACACGCATGAATATATACATATGAAAATGCATACAACCAAGCATGTATGCATGCTGACATAGGCTACACACACACACACACATGCATGAATACACATACACATAAGCATGCATACAAACATGTATGAATGCTGACATAAGCACACACACACAGACACACACATTCAAATGAAGACGCATAAATACACACATAAAGATCCGTGCAAACACGCACTCATACAAAGGCATACAGACACATATGCTGATACACACACTCACTGCTCCTGTGACACTGCACAAGCGTTTATCACCGCAGCTGCTAAATGCACACCTCCAAGCCTGACAGTCAGAAGAGCCTTTCCATCAAAGTCTCTCACTGAAAGCCGCCTTCTGAGAACGGTAAATCCCAAAGCGGTGTGATGTCTCCTGCCTGCCTGTTTAAAAAAAAAAAAACTACAATTCCCAAAAACCCCTTGTTTTTTTTTTTTTTTAAAGCTATCTCTGAGGGCCCACGCCCATTGGGTTTCATTCAGCCAAAACGATGCAGTACATGCCCCCCCCCCCCCCCCACCCCCCCATAGATTACATCAGCACAGCAGTCGCGATCCCCGCAGGAAGACAGGCAACCCGAACCCCCCCGTGGGCCTCCGTCAGGATCGTGACCTCATAGCGCCGCGATTCGCCACCGAGCGGCGTCGCATCTGGAATAACAGCGTGCGTCTGAAGATGGGAGCGCGGGAGGGAGGGAACCCTATCCGGATTAATCCGATCCGTAACAGAATTAACGGGCCCCGCGAACCAGGAGCCTGCTGGGATATGACGGGGCGCGGCGGATGATCCGATACGCGCACCTGCGGCGAGCAGGCGCTAAAAAACGTAAACTCGTTAAAACTTATGATCTGATCTCATCCCCGAAGCCCGCGCGCATCCGACGCTGTTTTGGGGGCTAATGGACGTGTTCGGGTTTCCGGGGGAACCTCATTTCGAGAGCAGGGGGGAGGGAGGGGGGGTGGCAGAGCTGTTAATGGTGCGGGGAATGAAACCACACAAAGAGCGGTGTGTTGTTCTGAGAAACTGAGAGTGGAATCGGGGATTAGAGAAAAAGGGACCACGGGATCTTTCAAACTTTTTCTTTTGCCTCGACGGGTTAAATGGGGGTGGAAAAAAAACACCTAAGCAGATTTGACGGTTGAAAGATTCAGACGTCACATGATAGGTTCTGTGGGAGGGAGACCAGGCCGAGAGAGAGAGCGAAAGAGAGAGAGAGGGGGGGAAAAGGAGGGAGAAAAACGATAAGCAGATCAACAGTTCCAGAAGCGGATTAAATATTTGGCGGAGTGGGCGGGGTGGGGGGGGGGGGGGGGGGGGGAGCAGGGACCCCCAGGTGCAGCGTTCGTGGGGTCTCCCCAAAAGGAGGTGCCATACGCGGGTCACAGCGGTGTAATTAAAAGCAGAAGAAGACGTGTGAAACCCAAGGCCGTCCCTCCCGGGTGGCGTCTGATTAGGAGACACCTGTTTGGGAAGGCCCCGCGCTGGCGGGCTCTGGCCGCGCCTCATTAAAACGCATTCAGAGCTTAAGCCTGGAGATCGCTCACAGCGGTCTCTACCCCCCCCCCCCCCCCCCCCCCCCGCCCCGGTCAGCGTGCTGGAGGCCTGGCCCGGCCTCAACCGCCAACCCGCCCGCTCACCGCTCTCCGTACTGAGCCTGAGTGTGCATAATACACACTTACAGGAAGAGAAAAATCGAAAAGAAAGTTTGTGCCAAAAAATTGCCATTTTGGGTTCAAAAAAAAAAAACAACATTTTTTATACCGTGTTGCCCTTTCACTTCCAAGAAAAAATATGTTGAAGAAGCCAAGGGGTTGGTTTGTTTAATCGAAATACGTCATCTAAAGGGGTGATACTGAAGGAAGAACAAAACAAGTCCAATACAAGAAATATAATTAAACTATAATTTCCTTTTACAAAAAGGCTCTCCCCGCTTGAATAGGCCTAAGAATGTGTTATAAGGAGCACCGTTAAATTAGATGAGCCCAGTAAACTCAAACAGACCTGATGGCGGCTTCTGCTCTTTCACTCCCACCACTTTGGTTTCCTGCTTTTAAAAAGGCACCCGCATTCAGAATACTAAAATCAGCCTCCTGCAAGCATTTTTTTTTTTACACGGTGCGAGGAGCTCATTTGGAAGGCAGCAGCATTATTTGCTCTTCACCCTGAAAGGCTCCAGCCGCCCCATTCAACCTGTTCCCTGAAGCTCACTCAGCTTCTGCGACCGCCATTTTCTTCACTCCACTCCTCACACGCTCAGCACCAGGTGCTTCTGTACCGGAACATCTTATTAAACCACAACGTGCCTAGGAGGTTCATTTTTACATAGGAGGTTCATTTGATAACACCCTGCTGTTTTATCTTCACTGCCTCTGTTCAGTGCTGAGAGGGAAGGGGCTCGCTGTAGAAGAGCACGGTCTTATTTTCCTCTCCTTAACCCTTTCAGCATTCTAATTCAGTGTTCTAGAACTCCGCTGCTCTCAGTTACTAGTTGTGATTGTGACATCAGCATTAGAATGTTCAGTTAAGAACATTTCAACTGCACTTTTGCGATCTCACAACTTAAAGGGTTAATGACGTTTCTGGGAATCCACCTGGCTTCCCCCTCGCGCATGTTAAACACAGGACACTCCGACCAGCTGCGTACGTCCGACTCTTCTCCCGCTCCTCCGTGATGCGTTCTCCAGCTCCGACAAACCCCCCCTCCCCCCCCCCCCCCGGCCCGCCCCGTCTTCCTGACCTTATCACAACGCATGTTTTTAGCCCCCTCTTGACAGGGCAGAAATGCGTCCGGCTGCCTTACTTTGCAGCTTTGAGTGCAGCCCCCCCTGCCCCCCCCCACCCCACCCCCGCTTCAGTGTCACATTCAGGACAGCTCAGCTCTTCCTTGGACGAGCAGGGGTGGGAAAAAAAACACACATAGAAAAAGGGGGTTCAGATGCATCCTATAGAGCTGCCGAGGTCCTATCAGCTTTCCTTAATTATTAATGAGCAATGTTGACACTGCAGTCCACCGGGTCCCATGGGCCCTGCCTTTCGAGACTCTGAACCTGTCCCGAATCGGGCCTGATGAGAGCTCGTTGGTAAAGCGTCACCTGGTGCGCTCACGCTTCCGTGGGAAGAAATATCTAGCGGTCTTACGAGGACCGTATTTATATCTCCGGGATTCCTAATAAAGGTCAAGTGACAAAAGCCTTTTCCGCTGAGCTCCACATGTTTACAGCCTATAGAAAAATGTGCATTCACATTTACAGCCCTGTATTCCGTATCAGACAGGTGCACACTGGTACACATTTGTTTAGGCCTTGGATACTTTTATAAAAAATAAAAAAAAACATTTTTTTAAAGTTTTTTAAGTTTGGTCAGATTTAGGAATCATGAATATTTACACTGAAACTAAGTTCCCACTGTCTCATTGATCAGAACTGTCATTGAGTTTCATTGGAATTTGCCTTTTAGGCACTTAGCTGATTTAGCTAGGAGAAGCATTTAGCTTCTCCTGAGCATCATACCATTAGTTCAGGAAGACAAGGCCCAGATTCCTATATCATCAACATGCAAAGTCGCAATTAAGGCAAATGCAATTACTACAGTGGTTGGGCCCATAACACCCTGGTGATAGGTAATCTTTTGTAACTACAATTTACATGAGGAAGGGAAGGAAGTGAAGGCTTTTTTTTGGGGGGGGGGGGCGGTTAGAGAGTAGATCGGAGAAGATGTAGAAGAGGGGAATTTTGGAATCAGGGTGGAGATAGGGGGAGATGTATTTCCCGAACAGATGGGTATTTAGGTTATAAGTGATGGTAGTTATACTGAAGGTATAACTGAAGGTATCTTTGTGGCGTTAATGTATTTGGCACTATCAGTACTGTGCGACCACAACATTCAGCAATCCCCCCAAGTGACGAGTGTGGATATCCAAGATGAGCCACAGCACTTCTCTGTAACTGAACACTGGCTTTTTGCTATGGGTGTCCTACCTCTGCAGAGTTTTTTTTTTTTGGGTGGGGGGGGGGGGGGGGGGGATGCATACGATACTATTCTGCGTCTTTCTTCGGTCAGTTAGTTCTGTGAATAAGACCTCAGAGAGAAACAGAGCGCATCTCCGTCCCTGCTCTCTCAAGGGCAGAATGATTTTTATGTCTTTTAGTTGGACAAGAATATTTTGATCTCTCGCCAGAGCTGACTCAGTGCTCAGACTACAGTAAGCCTTTTTTTGGTTTTACAATAATGGAATTTGATAAAAAAGCACGATTGGACACTTAGATATTCCAGTAAAACTTGGATAGCAGAATTAATGTGCAGCTCTTTGACTGCCATTGTCTGGCACCAGAGATTCCTAGACTTCAAAAGTACAAACTCTCAACAGTGATGGTACTTTAATATCTTTTATATCTGCTCCACTGGAAAACAAACAGAAATGGGGGGTTTGTATGCAGTTTTCCATATGTAGATAGTGCTAATATATGTTTTTTCAGGTATCGATCAATCATTCAGTCAACTGTGGAATTTTGAGATTAACCCTTCGAAGAGTATGTTTTTTGGCATGTTTTTTTCTCAATTCCGAGTCAGTGTTCTAGAACTCCATTGCTTTTAATTACCAGCAGTGATTGTTACATCAGCATTAGAATGTTTAGTTAAGAACATTGTAATCGCATATTTGTGTT
Source organism: Anguilla anguilla (assembly GCF_013347855.1). NCBI lineage: Eukaryota > Metazoa > Chordata > Actinopteri > Anguilliformes > Anguillidae > Anguilla > Anguilla anguilla. The sequence goes on from NC_049212.1 coordinate 35,332,122, forward strand.
CTTACACCTTAAAGGGTTAAGCCTTTGAATGTTCAAGACTGATATCAGAATTATTAGGTATTACATATGCATACTGTACTTACATCTGTGAAAAAAAGAGATTTCTGGCATCCAATCCTTCGTATAGGAGAAGTACACAGAAATGAGTACTCGTCTAAATAATGATTTTTTTTTAAAGAAAAGTGTTTCTAAGCTCTGGATATTGCTTTTTAATTACCATCCAGGGACTCTATCCCGCCATCCCAGGAAGACCTTGTCCCCGCGCGTGTTTATGAGGTGATTTTGAAAACGAGATGATGTCACTGAATCGGCAGTGAAAACACGTTGTCTGGTCCTGGTGTTCCGGCCACGCCGATGAGACCTGCATTCCGCGTCATTATTCTATTAAAGGGCCCAGCTTCGCAGTCACACCGAGTGAAGCAGGACAGGAAATGCGCTCTTAAACGAGCAGGCGGCCGCCAGCCATCACTTCCTGTCTGCGCAAAATGCACTACGGTAGTTGAGTGGTACCAGACACTTCAGATCCAGGTCCAGGAACCCGTCCCGTCCACATCTGGACAAATTGACGCTGTAAGCAAGTTAGTCGCAGGCCTCTTTTTTACCCCCTCCCTCCCCCCCCCCCCCATCGCTTGTACACAAGCGCACAAAACATCCGTTTGATTTAGGAGATTACATTTTTTTTTAAATACACGATAGGCTTTGACTTGGAATGCGTTCACTCACACACGAGCAGAGACCGCGTCCAGCGGTCGCTACGTTAGCGCCAGGATCGGCTGGAGATCTGCAGAGCAGCACGCACGCTCTCCAGCCCTGATACGCAAACGGGCGTGAAGATAGGACCCGGGCCGACCCGCTCTCTAACTGCAGCGGCGTGACCAAAGCCCGAACGTCTGTTTCCAGTTACGGCGACTTTCAACCGCGGCAGAACCGCGTGAACTGTCCAGGTAAACACGTGTAATGGAAATGCTAATTTTGTAACCAAAGGACCACAATGCTAATTAACAAAGGGGCTTTCGGTTTATAATAATTCATATTACAACGTGTTCTGCGATTGTACTTTTTGATAAAAATAATAATATATTAACATGCCGCATGGCCTCAGGGCAGTTTTTGAGCGAGATCTGAAACACGAGGGGGGGGGGGGGTCATCAGGAGCTTATTCAGGGTTGTGAAATCGTGCTCTCAGAAAATCGCTGAGGACAAAACACATTTAGCGCAGCAGCACCGGTGGAAATGGGGTTCTTGACGCCAATCAAAAACTCAACAGACATATTGATTTAAGTATATATAACAGGCTTCAATAACAGAATACACCAGTGCAAAGGCTAATTTAGCTGTCACGCACGCATATATCCAGTGTACAGTTTCAAGCTTAACCTGCAACTCGAATGGAGTGTCATTTTCAACCGGGCTCAGCACTTAAGCATTAATGAAAAGGCAAGCCTATACGCACACTTTGTTTATCGGTTTAACCCTTTAAGGTGTGAGATCAGAAATATGTGATTTGAATGTTTGCGACTGAATCACTGCTGGTAACTGAAAGCAGTGAAGAGTTCTAGAACAGCAACCGAAAGAGTTCTAGAACACGGAATTTTGATTAAAAAACATTCCAAAAAAACCTACTCTTCAAAGGGCTAAGCCCACTCATAGTTGTGCTTCCAAAATGGAGACAGCAGAAGACGGGGGTGGGGGGGTTGGTATATGGGGGAGTTGGGGAGGGGGGGTTAGCACATCTGAGTGATTTTAATATCGAGCGCTGGTGAAAAGCCGTGGCAGCAGACTCATGCCGCGCGCATCGGGCCTGCAGAGCGCTCCTGTGCTTGTCAGCGTGGCCGGGGGGAAAGGAGGCGCTCCAGCTGTCCGACCAGGCTCCATGGCTTCCACAGATGGGCCCGCGCGGGGCGGAACAACAAAGGCAGCTCCCTGCGCTAACGCTAACTCTGCGCTGACGCTAACCCGCGCGCCGGCCTTGAAACCGACTCCCCCTGGACCCTCCTCCACGGCCGCCCCGGGCGCTCGGTCGGTGACCTGAGCTCCCCTTTCAGGAGTGAGCGATGTGCGCTCTCCAGAGCTGGCGACGCACGGTAAAACCGTTTGGCTCAAAGTGCCTCGCCTCCCCTAAAGGTACCATAAATAGAGCCCCCGCTCGGGCCTGCGCACGGACGTGTAAACAACACAGGAACCGCACAGCCTGCATCCGTCATTCTGGGAAGGGGGTGGGGGTGGGGGGGTCTAATGCGTATAACAGGGTAGCTGGACGGTAGTGGGCTTGTACGTACGGGATTGGGCCAGCTTTAGAACTCCAGGAATTCTTTTGAGGTTCTTCACCCCCCCCCCCCGCCCCAAAGTTCCGTTCCCTGTTAAAGGGCCATCTATCCCTATCACAGCGAAGTGTAGCCCAAAAGGCCTGCTGGGCGGAGGGGCGATGAACATCCTTGTCACTCGTGACATCAGATATATCTGCCTTGAAACAGCAGCAGTTTGGAGTGACACACCCAGGCACTGAGGGACACAGGCAGAGCTCTGGCTGAACTCGGCTTGCGCGTTGTAACGGCTGTTATCAGTACAGCGTATAAACGGGTTTTACAACACGCCCGTCGAAGCGTTCAGGGATTGTTCGGCTCCTCTTACGTTCTCAGATCCAATCGGCGCACGCCCTCCCTCCATTGGCTGAGGGGTGTTTAGACCACGCCCCCCCCTCACACAAAGCCAGCGCAGGGAGACAGGGCGACTCTTCAGCTCAAATCAAAGGGAAATTAAAGCACATTCCTGCACTGGCTGTGACTCTTTTTATGAGGCACGAAACCCTGAATTAGGAGTGAGAGAAGAGAAATTGCTCCAAGATGTTTTCTGTTTTCCTGCTCCTGTCTTTCTCCCCTTTCCCCTCTCTCTCTCTCTCAGGCTCCATATCACTCTCTTCCCCTCTCCTACCCTCTCTTTATCGCCCACTCTATCATAAACAAGCACACATGTACACAGAGACACACACACATACACAGACATGCAGACGCGCACACACACACGCACACATGTACCAGTGTGGAAACACACAAGCACAAACATGCACATGCACACACAAACATGCACACACACACCACACATGTGGAAACACAAACACACATGCATACACACACACACACACACACACACACATGTACCAATGTAGACACACACATGCACTCACACACACACTCACGCACACACACACACACACACACACACACACAGACACATGCACTCACACACACACACTCACACACACCACACATGTACCAATGTAGAAACGTAGAAACACACAAGCATACTCACACGCACTCTCACACACACACTCACACTCTCACACACACACGCACTCACGCACACACACACGCACACACAAGCTGCCTGGATCTGACTCTCTGTACAGTGCTCCTGTGACCTGTGGGAAGGCTGCCCAGGGCCCAGGTCCAGCTAGCAGCAGTGCGGCAGGCAGATAATCTGTCTCTGAGCTCTTGTTCGGCTCGCTGTCCCTCCCTCACATGTGGAAAATCAGGGCCCGCGCTGTAATGGATGGGCTCAGTGTTTTTCATCAAATGACACTGACCTCGACTCGAGCAATATGTCAGGCAGCATTACCGTAGCATTACCGGCTAGCAGCTCCAGCTGGGAACGGTCTGAATCCACATGCTCGACAGCATCATTTAGCAGTGTGTGTGTGTGTGTGTGTGTGTGAGACGTGTGTGTGGGCATGTATTACTATCCTTGTGAGAACCAAATGTCCCCACAAGGATAGAAAGATGAGGAAAATTACACAAGGTGGGGACCTTTTGCTGGTCTGAGTGTGTTTGTGCGTGTATGAGTGTGTGTTGTGCGCATGTCTTTGTGACAAATAGTACCATAAAGTCAAGAAGCCGTTATGAAGCACACTGGTATGCTATTCAGACCAGTCTGTTTGTGAAATATTTTCACCTAATTATCAACTGCAAATATAAACTCATCAGACAATGTTATCCGTGTTTTTAAACACAATAGCATTTCACTGTAATTACCATATAAACCTAAAATGTGATTGTGAGATAAAAGGCAAATGCTTTGCTTTTAAATCATGGGCTTTCCAAACTGTTTCCAGTACAACTTTGCCATTTACAGGCATCCAGAAAGAGATATTAAATATTCTCAATTATTAATCATAAAGTTGGACACGCTGTTACTACAGATTCAAGCCAAGCGGGACGGCAAAGCGTGTTTACTTTTATCAGCTTTTAAAAGAGCTTTAAATCATGAAGATATGAGCTCTTGTACATGTTTTATATTAGCATTATCTATTTTTCATAACCTGCCGTGCTTTTTTTTCTCAGCTTGTAATAAAATTTCTTTTTGACCTCTCCTTCAGGCTCACACTTCCAGGTATTGTTCCAACGGAGCACTCAGCCGCCACAAAAAATATGCAATATGAGACGGCGATTTAGCCGATAAGGTAAACGTTGACATTTGCTTGCCAGCATAGTAAATATTGCAATCAATACACAAGTCTGGCCAAGGCAGCTCTAGAAAATAACTAATTGAATGCTTGAGTGATAGAGAGTGAAAATAAGGATATGGCATTCGCCAAAGCGATCAATTTGTGTGTCTGCAAAAGAGAAACAAATCACGCGAGCACATTCTGGGATGCTGTCCACAGGCCGTTCCCCAGACAATCGCACCCCCCCCCCCCCCTCACCACCACCCGCCCCCCAAACCCCACCTCCCCTTCTGGAGCTCAGAACGAGCGTCAGGGAGGATCTAGACTCGGTGGCGTTCCGACTGGGCGAGCACGGCACCTCAGTCTGGGCGCTGAAGTCCGCTGTAGGAAACTAAGGGATTTTTCGCAGTTCCCCCCCCCCCCCAATTAAATAATGCCTTTTAAACCTCAAAAGAGGCGCTCATCCCACATTTTCACCGTGATGAAAAGATGCCCCATCTGCAGCGGCGAGCCGCGCGAAACGATTCGATTTTCAGTGTTCCGCTGCAGCTCTTTAGAAAGCCTGGAGCCGAGCGGCGGGGGGGGGAGGGGCTTCACCGGTTTTCTCGAGCCGCGGGACGAGGTGCCGGTTAATCCGCTCCTCGGCAGAGCGGCCGTTCGCTCGTTCACACGCAGCTCCCCGCTCTCTTTATTCTGCCTGAGTTTACACAGCGAGCTTCTCAGGCTGCTCTCTCTCTCTGTCTCTCTCTCTCTCTCTCTCTCTCTCTCTCTCAGGATAAGCCACAATACCGACCTGAGTAAAAGAGCTCCACTCTTTGGAAAAAGTGGCCATCTTGCAAAATTGTTTAAGTGCAACTTTCTACTTTTTCTTTTGGACCCACAAATTACAACAACTGCAGAAATTATTATTATTATTATTATTATTATTATTATTATTATTATTATTATTAATAATAATAATTATCCAGCCATCCATCCATTCATTATGTATACCCACTTATCCTGGTCAGGGTCGCAGGGGTGCTGGAGCCTATCCCAGCATGCACTGGGTGAGAGGCAGGAATATACCCTAGACAGGTATTATTATTATTATTATTATGATTATTATTCTGCATCATTGGTTCATTTCTCAGGCTTGCACCTTGCAGTGCAGCTGGAGCTCATGCAGTGAAGCTCATGCAGTGAAGCTCTGTGAAGGCTGATATTGTCTCTGCGTTTGGCCTGGCACACCTCCAGGAGCACAGGGGGTAAATGGGAGAACCTCGGGGGGGGATCTGACCCCTGTCGGGAGGTGTTACAGCCAAATGGAAAACAAGGCAGGGGTCTGAGGCTCTCAGGCTTGGGGGGGGGTGGGGGGAGGGGGGGAGGCTCAGAGCCTGAGACACAGGGAGTGTGTGTGTGTGTGTGTGTGTGCATGTTTTCTTGTGATTTGTGTCAGCGTGGCGGAAACCACAAGTGAATCCAAATGATTCACTATGGAGAGGTTGCCATGGTGAAGGAGCTGTCACTCAGAGGCCACTTTGAGACTTTGAATGGCAGGGGCACCAGTGTGGGCAGGCCAGGCAGAGGACAACGGGGGTTTTTTCCCAGAGACAAATGACAAAAAAAAAAGAATATAAGGCTTTGTGTCTTTGTTTACATCCATCCGAGAGCAATTTCACACGGGACAGTTTTAGCGCTAATGACTTACGGCCTTGTACAGCCATGTTTCTCAGGGTCATGTTTTTGAAATTCAATTTCTGTTCTGTTTTTTATTGTGAGATTCATAGTATCGGACCACATGCTGATACTTTTTTCAGTTTTTCAGAAAGAATTGAACCTAACTCCCTAATACAAACGAATATACCAGAACATAACATAATTCAATGAAATTTAATTATTTTATTATATTGTATTTTTTCATTGAAATAATATTAGCCACACATTAAGACAATCTTTGTACAGTTGTGTTCTTACAGATCTCACGTCATTTTTGAGGGAATAAAAACGTACATGAACAGTGACACATATAATAAATCTTATCGTGGCAAACAGGCTGTTATTTCGTATTCACAAATAAATGCAATCGCAAATCAGAAACTATTGCATTCGTGTGTGTCTGAATGTCAGCAAGATTTCACTTTCACATTCGCATTTGTAGGTGCAAACCTCCCACATTCAATGAGACACCCTCCTGTGTGTAAAGATTTCATCAGATTATAGAAGCCGATTAGAAAATTTGGAGGAAGGTGCAGCTTTGTCATTACTAATATTTGTCACGCTTTAACTCAGAGTTTGATTGGCAGGCTTCTCATTGCAGCCGTTTCAGTAGCGTAGCCGGCAGAGGCTAATCGCAGCCGCTCCGATCGATCGTGCGGGAGTAACGAGGCGGGAGCCGCTTGATTTGAGGCGATTCCAGGTAGCGGAGGTCTGCCACAGAGTGTCGTTCTAAGGCCTGCGGCGCGGACTAATCCGGTGACTTTGAGCGCGCCCCACGTCCCGGTGACCTCTTATGAGCCAGGGCTGGGTGCCAGTTAGGCCGTGCGGTGGAGAGAGCTGGAGGGAGCCGGAGAGAGCTGGAGAGAGCTGGAGAGAGAGAGCTGTCGCTGTCCTTCAGTCTCCCGCCGTCTTTCACCGCGAGCTCAGCAGACAACCACCGTTCCGCAGGCTGAGTCGTTCGCCGCGTCGGCCCCGCGTGTGAATTTTGGGTTTGCCACACACGTCGTCGGTTTGGAAGCATTCCGCTGTGCGGTACGGGGCGGTGTAGCCCACCCTGACTGTGGAGCGTCTGATGCGCTTGGTTAGCGGTCGCACTCAAACCCGTTTCAAGCTACTAAATCAAAAAGCCCAATAAAGGCCAATATAGAGTATTCTGCAATATATCATATCATAAAAATAGCATATCAATATATTTCAATAAGTGCATATATATATATATATATATATATATATATATATATAGAAATATCTGATGGTGTCAGTAATTTGCAATTAAAGGTGTTAAAATAGCTTTTTTTCCTGATATATTTCCATGAAGGCATGTGCATAAGGATCTCAGCACCCTTTTAGGCAGGCCCTAGAAAATGTGTAGGGCTGTGTGGCGTTCACAGACTCACAGACTGAAGCCAACGCCTAGCGCATCATTTACTACATCCTGACTGATTCCATATCGCAGCCTGAATAACATACAGCACGGGTGACGGGCCCAATAGAAGTTACCGCCGCGTTCAAAGACAGCCTTCCTTCCAAGCGCTTTCTATTTACTTTAAATAGGTGCCATTCGATGCATTCACTAACGAGACAATAACAAATACCAAAGAGCAGCGGAGTCTCCCGCTAAGCATCCTTGGCTAACCCTCGCCGGCCAGCAAATTAAAGAGGGGGCCGGCTCTCGTCCCCGAGAAATCCAATTAAGCAAGCCGCCGATGTGGAAGGGTCCCGCCACGGGGGAGGGGGGAGGGGTGGGGTGGCATCGCTCTGTTTTAGTCGAGGTCACTTTCACCCCTCGGCCCGAACGCGGACGCGCGCGGCCGATCCAGCCGAGCAGCGGAAACCTTTCTCACGACTCCGGCGACGGCGTGAGTCACCCCCGGCAGCCGGCTCCGCACCCCTCCCCCCCCCCCCCCGACTCCCCCGAAAAGAGAGAGAGAGACACAACAATGTGATCTTCAAAAAGCCAGCCGGGGGGCTGGAGGGGAGAGGGGGGGTGGGGGATAAGTGGGGGAACATGAGAGGGGGCGCGAGGAGAAGAACAAGATGGGGTACCGGCCCGGTGACGGACGGAAACGCGGGCGGGAGGGTGAGGGTTGGGGCGGGGGGGGGGTGGGGGGACGAGACGGGGAAACGGCTCGGTGACGGAGGGAAACGCGGGAGGGTGTGAGTTTGGGGGGGGGGGGGGGCGAGAGGAGGGGGGGGGAAACGGCTCGGTGACGGACGGGAAACGCGGGCGGGAGAGACAGCAGGTGGCGGCGAGCACAGACGGATTACCGCGGCTCTCCCCTCATCTGTGAGGCGCTGCCGCCGCGCCATCTGAACCCAGCGCTTCCGAATATCCAGTTTCACCCGTCTCCTCTTACTATTATTATTACTGTCCAACAAGCATATTAATTGGACTTTCCAAAGACCGTTCCAAAAAAGAAAAAAAAAGACAAACTGTAATAGCAGAGCAATATAGAGACAAATGCGGGAGAAAGAATGTGCTTCTCGATTGCCTGCGCTGGACACTATCATAACGAATAGCCTCTTTAATGTTTAACTGCTGGCTTTGCCAGGACAATTAAATATTAAAGCGGCTGCCCGCTACAGGACCTTTAAAGGGGGGGGGGGGGGGGGTAGGACAGAATGCATTAGACTAGTGTCACGGTCAGCGTTGTTCAAATCTGTCACTCATCCGGTTTTTTTTCTTTTCTAACTGTCACCTAAATCTGAGAGAATGGATGATCGCACATTAGGGTGAACTTGAACTTTGGGGGGGAGAGCAAAAGGAGAGTCAAATTAAGATTCCACGTCAAAACAGTTTACGCCCTGCATATTTCAAGGACGGTAATGTGTGCCTAAGACGGTAATGATAATCCTAAAAGAGGAAATGAACCCTTTCAAAAGTCTCCACCAACAATCACCATCACCACTTCTTCCACAAACACACTCAGAAACTGCTGAGCAAGGCAAAAAAAAATGATCCGGGGTAATAAATTCACTCTCTGGCCAGACAAAGCACCTTCAAGCCAACCTGCACTTAAGAGAGAGAAGAGGGTTTCATTTCTGTCATCTCCAGTCTACCACGTGTTTACTTTGCGTAGGGATGGGCCCTGTGTCTTCTGTGATTAGCCCACGTTAGTCAACGTAATTGGTGTAATCAAAGGCCTTTCAGATCACCACAGCCCATTGACAGGAAACCCTGGGCTGGCTGGGAGCTGAGGCTGGGAGCTGAGGTTGTAGCTTACGAGATGCAAATTTAGCATCGTCAGTGGCTGAGAAAAAGCAGCTCCACAAACTGGGCTTTTTTCGGTGGGCTGCCTGAATCTCACCCCCGCTTGACTCTGCTTGACATTAATCTAATTCTGCGTCGAGGGTTCTGATCCCGAAACGCTGATTGGCTGATGTTTCAGAGGAATAGGATCCAGGCAGTGGCATCTGCCTTAGCTCAGAAATCCTGGTTTCGTTACTTGTATGTGGTAGTTTTTGTCCCTCCTGGGTCAGGACCGAGTGCGGTTGCAGTGTATCTTTAGCCGTTTGGAAAGAAGCTTTCTTCAGAATAAATCTCGACTCCATTACTGTGATGGGCTGTCTCAAACACTTTTCTGTGTTTGGTAGTTGAATCTGTGCAGGGGATCACCCTACAGCAGGCAGCCCCATTCATTCCCAATCCGCCTCCTTTTACCGTAGAACAGTTCTGCTCTTTTCGTTCACCAGTTATGCCACTGGAGCTGTAGCTGCACCCACTGCACAAGGAGCTCTACACCTGATGCATGTGCACTCACCTGTGTGACACCTTCCTGACACCTGTCACTCACTCACCTGTGTGACACCTGTCACTCACTCACCTGCCTGACACCTGTCACTCACTCACCTGCCTGACACCTGTCACTCACTCACCTGCCTGACACCTGTGTTAACCACCAGAGGCTCAGGGCAGCCCACAGCTTTCAGGCAGAGTGCCGTAAGCGAGGGAACCACAGGAGTCCCTCAGTCGCTGATCTGAGCCACGTGATTGGCCAGTAATTTTGGACTCAAACTGCGAGCCAGCCGCTCTGGGGACCGCTAACGAGCGTGACGTAGGGAGGTCTCCGCTGTGGCGTGGCCCCCCCACGCTGCTGGGGCGGGGGGGGGTGTGGGTGGGGGGAACAGGCAGGCGCTAAGTGTGTCTGAGCGCTTTCGGTCCGTGCGGTGAACTTTGACCCTCAGCCCCTCCGGAGCGAGGCTGTCCAGGAAGCAGAGCCGCTCTCTGGCCAGAGCTGCAGTGCTGCTCCCTGCTCCGCCATTCCAGCTATGGCGTGTGTCTGTCTGTTCAGAGCTCTATAAAGCTGCAGAAACCCATCGGCACAGATTACACCCTCTCCGCTGAAAAAGCCTTTCTTTTCCCCTGGCTTTGGGTTTTTAGGTATGCCCCCCCCCCCCAATCTATCAGCAGCCCGTCTGTGTCCGCCAGGCTTCTGTGCAGCTATGCCCCTCTGCCCCCCCCTACCCCCACACCCCTGACTCCCTGTACTCTCCGAGTGCCGCCAGACCCCACTGGGGTCCCAGCGCAAAGTCTGAGGTACCCCCTCTCGCTGAAACCCAATCACCACACTCAACCCCACATGAATAATGGAGGCAACAGATGAGAGCTGTCACTGGGATGGAGGGAGTGAGGGAGTATGAGAGAGAGGAGGGAGGGAGGGAGAGAGGGATGTGGAGAGAGAGAGGGGCCTTTGCTTTCTCATGTGCCCAAGCTGACCGGCTTTTCATTCCATTCTCTAAAAGATAAATGTTCTCCTTAAGTTAAATATAAATACCAAACAAAAAACAGTTGAGGTCAGTTTTCATATTTCAGCAGGAATGTAGTGAAATAAACGGCTTTGCGGCTGCAGTATATCTAACAACCGCGTAGATTAAACCTCACTTGTACTAGACTGTCTACCCCCTGCCAAACTGTAATTGAAGCATGTTTATAATACATCCAGTAGGACACTGGGACATCCCATAAATATTCTTCCCACACTTTAATCAGATCTAAGTGGCAGTTTTCTCATTAGAATTCCACTGTCTGTGTTCGCAATAACAGACACATGTAAATGAATCACTTATTTCATCTTAATCAGCGCTGTACAAAGTGAGCTGATAAATGTTCTAAAAATGAAAATATTTGAGTTGCCGGAGCAACAAAGAGGAGTCAGCCGCGCAGATCAGAGGCGACCTCTGACCCCTGGGCGTATCATACAGCGTAATGAGCCAACGGCAGGCCACGGCTGGGCGACAGGACAGGATATTAACAGCGGATTGGTTTAACCTGTTGCCCCCGGCGACCTCGGCCTTGAGAAAGCCCCGCTGATTCACTGGCGCTGCTCCTCCAGTCGGCCCCCCCGCCCGTGACCTCTGACCCCCGCGGGGCCCTGCCCTCCCTGACGCACCGTGACCGGGCGACAGGAAGTGGGAGTTCTGCGCTGTCGCCCCAACCTTAACCACGATGGCAGATGTGAGGCACCTCAGCCCCTCACACGATAACCCTCTGTGGGAAACGCACTCCACTCACCGCACGGTGTGACACCGCACGGCCACAACTCTGGCCTGTCCACAGCCTCCGCGACCTCTGACCTTTCCCAGGTTCCTTTGCACTTGAGGCGCGGTGAATTTCCCCAGACAGGTAAAGACGAAACTGACAGCCACCTGTTTGGTATAAATTATTTATTTACTCCCTCACTGCATGACTGCACAGCGACGCTCACAGCGGCAAAATTAATACACGTAAAACAATCTGCCATTTTCTGAATAAACAAACGGGAAACAGAGTCACCGAATCACACTGCAAAAGAGTGGTTGGTACCTTGATTGGAGGGGGCAAAGCAAATGTTTGCTCTGCTAGGGAAAAAACCCAAGACAACAGCTCTTTGACTATTGGGCAGTTGTCATGAGCACTGCATTCATGTCAAGACAAATTTCCCCTTGAATCTTGAAAATGCGCATGAATTATGGGCAGCCTTTAGCTGGTTCCTGTTTGTCATCCGAAAACCCCTCCAATCTACAGAGAATAGGCCGCCTAAGAACCTTATATATGAAGCCAAGTAAATACCCTTGCTTTACCTCCACACCATAATGCGCTCTCTCCTCACATGCATAAGTTAAGAAGGTAAAGAGCGATAGTTCAACTACATTTACACTTTAGCCAGAGCAACACGCACAGCTTAAAGTATTTTGATGCAGTTAATTCATACAGTTTTTCTACAACAATTCAGGTTTAGTGTCTTTTTCAAAGGAACAACAGCAGTGCCCCATTTGGAAATCAAATTTACAATTTCAGAGTTATCTAGCCATTTAACCAACCGAATTAATGTATCTAAATTCCCCAACCATTAGACTACACTGCTTCCCAACTACAACAGACTTCCAAACCGGAGCCATAAAATTCTAGTTATGATCTATCTTTGTTTTTTTTCTTTTTCAATACAGTGAATTAATTTTTGTGTTTGGTAAAAATTTAATGCGCTGTGAATAATAGCCTTTTCTGTGACCGCTGTATTTATCCACGTCTGCCAGCACAAACCACTGAGCCGGGGGCGGGGGACGAGCGAAACGCGCACACACACACACACACACACACACACACACACTCACGCACACACACACACACACACACACACACACACACCCCAGATATTCCAGACGAATTCAGCCTGAACTGCCCAGCGTACACAACCACAGATTTTATTTTTTTTATTGTGCTCAGACAGCAGCTGTATCCAAAAAAAAAAAAAAGAGAAAGAGCTTTGTCATTATCCAAGAAATAATTCAGCGTAACCTTTTCAGAGCAAAGAACGCCATTACGAATTCGGCTTCACGCGGCGCGGAGCGGAGCGGAGCTCCAGCGCGATGAGAAGCAGGATGGATGAGGCGACGCGCGCGGGATACGCAAACAGACCCGACTGCGCAGCGCACGCATCAGACAAACGGAGCGCCGCCGACGCTCGACTGGATGCCCAATTTCCTGACGAATCAAACGCCTCAAAATGAGTTTTGCTGACAGTCGCAGCGCGCACTGAACTTCGGTCTGGAAGCCCGTTCGTAAATTCACGCCTGGACACGAGGGCCAGGGTGTTCAACCTGATCCGCTCTGACCAACCGCCGCCCACAGCTAACCCCCACCGCCCCCACCACCCCCCCTACCCCCCGCCCAGACTTCATGAGAACTTAACCAAACGAGTGTGTAACAGTAAGAATACGTAAGAGAAAAGAGAAAGAGTACAAGACAGAAAGAAATAGAGCAGGTAACACAAAGAGAAACGATACATAACAGAAAGAAAAAGAGTACATAACACAAAGAGAAAGACAAAATGGTGAGTGAGTAGGGGAGGGGAGGCAGTATCTGATTTTTTAAAAAAAGAGGAAGGAAAAACAGCACTGGAGGGCGAAGGAGGCTGGCAATATAATATCTGTAAAAATGAGCAGCTCAGGCAACGGCGTAGCGTAACTCTTCCCATTTATAATCATTCTGTTCTGGTTGCTGTTCATTTCCTGTTCACTTTTTAAGCTAATTAGCAGACGGTTGATGTTCCGTTATGAGCAGTCCCACCTCTGCCCCACGTCTCCCCTTCCAACAGTCTGGAGGCGGTGTTTCTGTGTTCCTGTCTAATTAGGGGAACAACTGGAGGATTACAGACCCCCCTCCCCACCCCCCCAACCCCCCCCCCCCCACCTCACCCCCGGAGATTATGCGGCTCTCCGTCTAGGAGCAGGGCCTATTTTCACAACTGTTGGCTTCGGATTAGTGCAGCCGACAGACGACATGCTGCCGTTGATGGAATTCCTGCTAAAACTGGCACCCTAAACGCACCCCCGCCCCACCGGCGATCATGGTTACCCCCCCCACCCCCCCCGTCTGGGACACCCTCACAAGCCTGGGCACCGGGACCTCCAGAAGGGTGTGTGGGGGGGGGGTTGGGGGGCCAGAGGGGGGGCTGGCAGCCTACCCAGGACAACAGGCAACAAAGAGAGGGCCCAACGCCTACTGACTACCCGCCCAATTTTCGTGTGCCACCATTTCGCTCGTACCCGTATGCACGCTGAGCTCAGCGGCTGAAGAATAAAATAACCCACTGCCATCCTCCGAGCCGGGCCAGCTATTGCGTCTCACGGGGCTGAGAGTGTTGGGGGCTTGGGGCCTCTTTTTTTTTTTGGGGCCTCTCCAAAACAAGGGTTCCCCTTTTTCATCCAATAACTGCATCCCTAACTCTTTTGATTCCGCCTGCTATGCCATTCACCGCCTTGGCAAGGGACGTGGGACATCCCAGACCTTTTTGTCAGGAGCAAATTAAGCAAGAGGATTTGCACTCGAGTGTAACTTTGCCCCCGGCCCCCCGTCCCCTGAAAGCATGTCTTTTATTGTTGTTAATGGTCTCTTAATTTTTTCCAGAATGGCAAAACCAGTTTGTGGTCCCTGTATCCATAATCTGAAAAATAACATTGAAGAAAGGAAGAAAATCCAATATGTTCTCAGGAAATAAAGTAATAGTTTTGAACAAAATCTAATTTGGGCACCCTTAAAACGGCACTAAAATCGTGCACAGCTTAATGGGCCCAGTGAAGCTTAAGGACTAAAGATAAACCTGGTTATTGTAGGAGCGGGTCTGAAGGCTCCATGGGGAATTCTACTGTGGGCTGAGGACACAGGCTGAGTAACGCAGTGTGGCAGGAGCAGTGGAGCACATCACCCGGCTGAACAGAGCGGAGGAGGAACAGCCTTCCTGCACCAGAGGCAGCTACAGCTGAACCACCTCCAGAGAGGAGGTAAGGCAAGCGCAGGGAGGGTGGAGGAACCATGAGGAGAGAGGAGAGGAGTGGAGAGGAGAGGAGAGGAGAGGAGAGGAGAGGAGAGGAGAGGAGAGGAGAGGAGAAACAATCGGACAATATTGTCTGGGGCTTCTTACTACTGTGGGCAGGTTTTGAGAGACCATTGGGCTGGAAATATTTCTCTGACCTGGCAACATTCACAGCGAGATATGAATGAGTGAATGTGTGAGAGGTTTGTAGGACAGGAGAGGTATGAATGAGTGAATCTGTTGTGGTTTGAAGGACAGGAGAGGTATGAATGAGTGAATCTGTTGTGGTTTGAAGGACAGGAGAGGTATGAATGAGTGAATCTGTTGTGGTTTGAAGGACAGGAGAGGTATGAATGAGTGAATGTTTCGATGGTTTTAAGGACAGGAGCAGTATGAATGAGTGAATCTGTTGTGGTTTGAAGGACAGGAGAGGTATGAATGAGTGAATGTGTCAGTGGTTTGTGGGAGTGGAGAGGTATGAATGAGTGAATGTGTCAGTTTGTAGGACAGGACAGGTATGAATGAGTGAATGTGTCGGTGGTTTGTAGGACAGGAGCAGTATGAATGAGTGACAGGTACGCAGGGCTCCAGTGCTGCTCTCATTGTGTAGGGAGGCGGCACTCTGAGACAATCTTAAAAAAATATTGTTCCCCGGTCTAGCCGGACCCCGGGGGTCTGCTGGACTAACTCAGTGTGACAATCCCCCCCGCCCCCTCTTCCTACCCCTCCACCCCACCACACCCCCCTCTCCGCCCGTGCTCAGAGGAAGCTCACTGGGGTGGGGGTGCACGGACACACCCCTTCTCCGTTTCGTCCCACAGGGCCCACCCTCACCTTCCTCTTCACAAGCAATCGGAGCAGAGGGGGACGAGGAGTGGGCCAGACACGGGGGAGCCGGGGGGGGGGGGGGGGGCTCCTGAGGTACTGGAAACCGGGTGTGAAATTTGGGATAGGGGGAGGGGAGGGTGAGGAGAAGAGGGGGACCTCCTGACAGGGCCGGTCTGTGTGAGAATGGCGCTGTCACGTCGAATCGCGGGTGAGGTGGATGCCATGTAAAGGCTCCCTTGTTCAAACATTATTCTTCCATTAGTGCTGAAACAACACAGAGCCCAGCACTGGCTGAGGCTTCCCCTGGGCCGGGGATAAGGGTCAGTGTCAGTCTGTCTGAGTCGCCCCGCAAACACCCCACCCCTCGCCCCCCCCCTCCAACCCAACCAGGGCTTTGCAAGGACCCGACAACAGCGCTCTGAGATTTCGCCCGTCCGCCCCGCAGGGAGCTTCGCTAACTTCGCTAACCGGCGGTTACCGCAGTTACCGCGGCTACCGCGGCGCCGCATTCCACAGCTCACACGCACCTCATCAGTCGGCCGCGAGGCTCCAGCGGGAGCCGCGGGATCGTGTACGCCTGTCATAGCTTTTCACAGGGCCCAAAATCACTGGCCTGTGTGTGCGTGCGTGTGTGTGTGTGTGTGTGTGTGTGTGTGTGCGCATGTGTGTGTGCGTGTGTGTGTGTTTGTGTGTGTGTGTGTGCGTGCGTGTGTGTGTGTGTGTGTGTGTGTGTGTGCGTGTACGTGTGTGTGTGTGTATGTGTCTGTGTGTGTGTACGTGTGTGTGCACGTGTGCACGTGTGTCATACAGTATATTTGTGTGTGCACCCACGTGTGTGAATATACTCGCACATACATGTGTGCATGTACACTGGATTAGTGTTGCATGTGTGCACTGAGCCCCTGTAAGAGCGCAGTGAATACTCCACGCTACAGTTAATGGAACACTCATCACTATTGGGCTGGGACCACCGGGCGCGTAGACCCCCCCCCCATCCCACAACTCACGCAAGAAGCAATTAAAAACTAAAATCAGAGGCCTCGTGCCTCTCCTTCTCCGGAGACACCGAACAGCTGCTCACTCTGGAGAACTTGAAAGGACGGACTAGCCTATATTTATACGGGGAATCAATGAGAGTTATGTTAACTGCCACACAATAATAAGTATCAGATGAGAGATGGGGGTTAAAGACTTGAAGCAGTTCGCCTGCTACGCCGAGCAGATGGTTCACCTTTTGCAGTATTCATCACTATTATATTCCCTGATGGTGAGCGTCTTCAGCGTACCTCTTTAACCGGGGGGAAGAGAGAGAGAGCGAAGGCTCACCCAGGAGGAAGTCTCACATCTCCTGCGCGGTGGAAGTGGAACACAACCGCTAATTAAAAAGGAGACCGCTCGGTGTCGTGAGTCACCGGAGCCAGAGTAACAGCGGACGGCGGGCCAGCCGGAGCAGCTAACGCGCCGCTATGCGTGACGGGCGGGCCGGGAGCAGGTCGGAGCTCGGGCCTGGCAGTGAGAGGAGGAGGAAGAGACTGTGCATTCAGGCCTGGGGGGGGGGGGGGGGGGGTGGGGGGGGTGGGGGGGCGGTGGGGAGGGGGGGGGGGGGGTTGGGGGTGATGGGGGGGGCGATGGGGAGGGAGGGGGGGCAAGGTGGGCCACGAGGTGCGGACACAGCAGACTCGCTGGCTCCACAACCAGCATTAGCATCCCGCGCGACGCGCTTCCTGTGGAGGTGTTTGCACAGGAAGGGGAGAGAGCGCGCGGCGTCTTGCGTTTCGCACGGCTCGGGCCAGTCAGCGGGGGCCTGACCTCACGTCCCCGGACCCCAAATACAGCCCCCCCCCCCCCCCCCCCCATCCTGGGCTTTGCGACTCCCGGGGAGGGGAGAGCTCGAAAGAAGCTCAGTCGCCGTCTTTGTTG
Source organism: Anguilla anguilla (assembly GCF_013347855.1). NCBI lineage: Eukaryota > Metazoa > Chordata > Actinopteri > Anguilliformes > Anguillidae > Anguilla > Anguilla anguilla. The sequence goes on from NC_049212.1 coordinate 35,349,801, forward strand.
GCCTCACTTGAGCCGACTTTATTTAGGAACACTTCATTTCCTCCTCTCAGACTCGACGGGGGCTGACCTCCAGCGTCCCACAATCCTCCAGGGGGCCCGGGCCGAACCGCGCTGGCTGTGCTCTTCCTGGCGGGACGGGGGTCCAATAGCAGCCGTAGTGCGCCGTCGATGGCAGATCACGCACGCGTGGGGGGGTCGGGGGACCAGAAGACACGGAGCTGGGAGCGGCCTCCTCATCTCCTCCAGACACGTCAAAGCGAATCTGTGCTTTTCTTCCCTTTAACAGGCAGCCGCGCCCCCTCCTTTATATTTTAAGTCCGAGAGACAGTCGGACCCTGTCTCCTGCTGCTCCCTAATTGTCCTTCGACCACAGGCCCATCATGATGCCATTTCGCTGATGAGGGAGCGACCCGCACAGGCAGAACCCGAAATCCGACTGTTGACCTGGCGTCCATGAGGCGACGCGGGGCACTGGGCATGCGGCGCTCACAGGGCCTGCTAAACGACGGCCATTACCAGCCTAAATCTGGCAACAATCCTTCACCGCGTAGAAAAACTTACGCTCGCCGTTTTCACCAGGGTTTCAAAAACCTGCGTCTCATTTTCCCTCCCCAAACCAAACAAGAGCACGGCGAAGGGCTCGCGGAACTCACGAAAGCCGAGCCAATCAGAAGGTGCATTCGGTGTGTGTGTGCGTGTGTGTGTGTGTGTGTGTGAATAAAAATCAGCCCATTTAACAGTAAGCCCCGCCATTACCATAATGAGAAGACAGCGTTTCATTAAGAGGACAAACGCATCGCCCTCAAAATAAATACACAGCGTTTACAGCTGATTTCCTTTTTTTTTACTTCTCCTTCTTCTTCTTCTTCCAAGAGCAATTATTGGGAAACAAGGTCACAGCGCTATTTTCCATTTTAAAAGAACATTTATTCTCCTCTGCTTTTTCACTCGGCTCTGCCGTTTTCATTGCCGCGGATGACAGTCGCTGATGGATTGGGCTTTTGGTGGCTGAAAGGTCTCACGGAGAGATTGTTACCAGATGAGGGGGGTCTTTGAGTTCTCCCAACTCAACGCTGGATGAAGCCGTTACCCTCTTCCCGCTTCGAGAATACACACAGAGACCCCCCGCCAATTAACCGGAAAAAAAACAAAAAACACAAAGATACCCCACGCTCCAGTATTAATCCAAATTCCCCCTCAAACCACCCCGCGCCGCGCGTTTCTGACGGATCCCGCGAAGCTTTTTTGAAACAAAAGCGTTCGGCCCAGAAACCCCGTCCCGGGTTGCTAGGCCCCCTGCCAGTCCTCCGCGGGGAAACTTTGTGCGGTCGCGCTTACGAAGAGTTCCAAAGCGCGGCGGACCAGGGAACCGAAAGATTCCGCTGCAGCGCCACGCAAATTGAATCCAGTGCCGGGAGATCAAAGCGATTTTCAGGAGCGGCACCGACGCCGGAGCGACAACTTAAAAAAAACGACAAAAGCGAAAACAGCGACGACGACGACGACAGCACGTGGGAACCCGGGTCTCCAGTGCCCGGCCGGTCGGACGTGCGGCCGCCCGGGGTCGGGGGGGGAAAGTGTGCGGAGAGTGCAGATCTGCTGAAAGCATCGGGGTGGGTGAGACGGGGTCACTGGGGGAGCGGGGGGGGGGGGGGGTGGGTGGGGGATTGTGGGAGACCGCTTATTAATTCTGGAATGTGGAGAGTGGACAGGGGGAATGTGTGTGTCTGGCACTGAGGAGGCCAATCTGCATTTAAAACCATTAGAGTCAACTCTGCTCCAACAGTGAAGAAGCTGACCGTGCCCATTGCTAATAATGTACTGCAGGATATGCAAACACATACACACACGCGCACACGCACACACGCACACGCACACACACACACTCACACACACACACGCACGCACACACACACACACTGACACACACACACATGCATATGCACCATCACACACACACACACACATGTACATGCACACTCACACACACGCACACACACACACACACTCATTCACATATGCTTTGGGAGTCAGGGGTGAATGGTCACATTATGCTACCACTAACCTCTTTACGTACATAGTCAATAGCCCAACTGCTTTCATCTATATCACTGATTACATTACCTTACAGCTTTCAGCAGACTGAGCTTACATTTCTTTCATAACATCCATTTACGCAGCTGGATATTAATTGAATCAATTTAGATTTGTTACCAAGGGTAACAAAGGGATCAAGGGCATAACAGCAGCACCCCAGTTGGGAATCGAACCCACAACCTGTTTGAGTTAAGGGCCCAGTTCCCTAACCATTATGCTACACCATGCAGAATACACACAGCCACTAGTAACCTGTCCTGTGGCCTTCGAGCTCCACCTGCCACAGCAGCCTGGCAACTCAACCCACGTCCTCTTCCTCTAGACCTCTTTCTCTACAGGTCCGCAACCTTCACCCCCACAGCTGACTCACAGCCCCATAAGGCTAAGTAGAAAGCCTTCTTTCTGACAGGTCTCCCTGACCCTGCTCCCCAGTGGCCAATCTGTGCTGATGCACTGTCAGCCAATCGTCGCGGCTGCTCTGCCAGCCAATCAATGCTGATATGCTGTCAGCCAATTGTTGCTGAAATGCTGTCAGCCATTCTGCAGCCGGAGATCTCAGGGCTTCTTCCGAACACTGAAGCCATCACACAGTGAAACCCCGAAAATAACGCAGTTGATAACAGGGGTCCTCGGCCCTGTGCACAAAAACTCTCTCTCATGACTTCCTCTGCCCCGACGGACGAGAGCGCTCATCTGCTCGTCCTGCTGAGGGGCGCGGCTTCCGTGTAGCAGTGCAACGTCTGTACCCCCACGCCTGAGCGCTTCTGGTTTTCGGGGCTTGTATATTCATCAGAGTGCACGCAACCCTGTCGCCAGAATTAAACAATAAACACAGGAATCCCCAGGAGGGGCTGGCTGTGCGGGGGGGGGGGGGGAAGAGGACCGGGCTCTCGTATCCTGAGTACCCCCCCCACCCCCCCCCAAAAAAAAGACACATCACTGACGGCTCACAGGGCTTTCTGTGCTCACTTCCAGCCTGAGGGTCAGAAGTGCCCGCCGCTGGCGTCTGATTAAATCCCAGATCCTGGGAGCTCTGCGTCACGCTGCGTGTGCACGAAAACAAACGCATGCAGATAGGGCTGCTTCCATAATTACACTCTTTACTTTCAAAACGAGAGAGAAAAGGAAAAAAAGAAAAAAGAACAAGAAGCTGCACATTGAAATGTTGCCTTTTTGAATACATGGCCAGGATGTACCATATGAGAAAAAAACAGGCTTTTGGTGTTTCAGTCATCGGGTGAATTAGCGAGGATACGCTGCATCTGAATTATATTGGATACCTGTCATTTTGAACTACATATACCAAAATGCATTTCACTCAAAGTAGACAGAGACAGGGCTTTTCCTGAGATTGTCCAACCTGCAAACATTAAAATCTTACAGTGTGTGTGTGTGCCCAGATTATGGAGCCTCAAAAACAGAGGTATCCAGTATAGCTCTTCAGTAAATTCCCTGTGGGTTAGATAAGTACATGTCCTATTTATTCACCGTCTAATTATACACTCTCCCCTTATTTTTCAGACCAGGGAAAAAACATGAAGTGCCCCCCTCTCTGCGCACGTATACAACCCCCCCTTCTACCACCACCACCCCCCCCCCCACCAAACCCTGAACACTATGATGACAAACGCAGAGAAATGAAATACTGTCCGTAAAGCACTAATGCAAACCAGATGCCTTTTTTTCAGCTGAGGAGGGGAGGGAAAAAAAACTGCGTACGGTCTCCTTAATCCACTTAAAATCTAAAATTTCAAACAGTTATGAAAATATTTTCCCTTTAAATGCGCTCCAGATGAAGAGGCATTTCGGGCCCATCTACTTCTGTTTTTTTTTCCCCTTTCTCTTTCTTCCTCTCTTTCTTTTTCGGCGTTCCCGTTCGTCGCTGTCTTTAGCCGCGCGTCTCCAGGACGACGGCGGCGCAGCCGAAAAGGAGCGGTGAAAAAGGGGGCCGTCGCGAAGCCCAGCCCTCCAATCAGTGACCGACCCAAAACCTGCGGCTGCAGATGGCAAACTGGCCCTCAGTATCGCCAACCGGGGAGAGGCACAAAATGTTCTGCGGCGCTCTCTAAAACGCAGGGCTCTAAGATCAGAGCCAAGATGGACGCCAGATGAACAAACAGAAACAAACACTGGACCGGCGAGAGCTTTCAAGTTCACACCTCACACACGAACTCCGCGCCGTATGAGTTATCGTTCGGAAAGCGGCGCACTTCGTTGCCGGCGAGGTAAATTTCGGGGGTCGCTTCTCGAGGACACGGCTACGTACGTTTGGCCAGCGATCATAACCGCGCCCTCGCCTCTGGCTTTCTGGCACGGGGACGCCGACTCCCGTCTTCCGAAAAGGAAGAGAAAGGAGGCAGGAGAGGAACTCGGCTGAGCCCGCGGTCGGCCAGGCCGGCCCCAGGCAGGGGCCCGTCCGACAGGGGCCCCTCTCGGCCGTGATTGATGCAGCTGGGCGCGCAGTGGTCCAGCGCTGCCTCGCTCCTCCTCGTCTCTGCGTAACGAGCGCCAGCCTGCGGTATTAATAGCACAGAGTAACCACACCGGGCCTCATCTGGAGCCGCCACCTGAGCCCCTCCGGCTGCCGCCGCTCCGCCTACCTGCCCTACAGGTGAGGGTCGTTAAGGCCCCCCCGGCCATGGGACCACCTCGCCCGCCGCCCCTCTCCCCATTCCCCCCACCCCCCACCCCCCCCCAGGTGTGGGCCTGTTGGTGCTTCCCCCAACCCAGGAAGACTTTGGGGCTCGCCACTGCCCTGGCAACCAGATGGGCCCGCGGTGCGCCCCCCCCCCCCCCCCCCCCCCGCCCCCCCCCCCTCTCGGGTTGAGCCAGGGAGCGTGGCGCCTCCGAGCAGGGGAGGCGGCCTCAACGAGACACCAGCTCCATCCACGGTCTATTTTTATTCCTCCCTCCCTTCCCTCTCTCTTTCTCTCTCTCTCTCGCTCCATCTCTCTCTCTCTCTCTCTCTCTCTCCCTCTCTTTTAACTGCTGTGCTCCAGCCCCATTGCGTGACTGAGGAAAATGGAAAAAAAAAAGAAAAACACAGCCTATGGTTTCTGGTTTGGATCCCCACTCTGTCGTTTCTTTTTTTTTTCCTTTTTTTCGATGTCTTTTTTCGAGTATTTATTTTGAGGCTGCGCTTGCCAAAACAGCCAGCTCTTCCTTGTCATTGCCTTGAGACTGGTGGAAAACATAAATCTTTTCACTGTCCACGGTGCTGGGGGGCAGATAACTTGTCTCTTTTCCCCTCTGTCTTTCTCAGGCAACTCCTCGCTCGGACTCCTGCCCCGGACTGCTCGCTACACAATCGCCCCCTTGTTTCAAACCCAAATACGCATTCACAACAAGCGCCGAGAGGAACACAACAACTCCAGACTGGACTCCAAAAAAGCATCCCGCGTTTGAGAGATCTCCCGACGCTTCGAGTCAAAGCCATTGGAATGCAAAGTGCGATGGACTCTTAAGAGGTCGGCCATTTTGTTTTTTTTGTTACCCTCCTCCCCGCACCGGAGTGAGAAATGGTGGCTTAAGTGTATTTCTGAACAGAACACAAAGGTGCCGGTTGAAAAGGACCCTGTGGCCTTTACACCTTTATTCAAATGAGTTAAATGCCACGATTGTACTTTTTGGGGACAGGACTGCGGCATTTAACCAGCTAATCCTACACGCGGAGTCAATTCACGTACAATATGGTTATGTGTATTACCCAGCGGGGTGGCCCTTGGCTTTCAGCACGGGCTTTACCATCACAAAGGAGCTGTCCCGCGTCCCATACCCCTGACGACACAAGACGGGACCGCATTGTGACAAGGGGGGGGCATTCTGACAGAGTGCATTGTGGCCGCCTCTCTGGCAAGCCTGAATGGGACGGCCAGAAGACGGAGGGCTCGCCGGAGCTACGAGACCAGACAGGTCCTCCCCGAAAGGAGGTTCCCCAACCGCACCGCTGCTTCCCACAATTCTCAGAAAGCAGCAAAGCCGCCCAGCAAAGCCAATCAGAATGTTCCGGGCCTGCTCCCCCAACGACCGGGTCGACACGCAGCGCTGTTTACGCTACTCAAAAATCCTTATGTTACGCTACGTTACAGTACATTACTAAAAACCGGTCTTCAGCCTTCAAGAAGTGTTCCACTCCTTCTGTGGGGACACTGTCCATGAAGTTCCACTCTGAAAACTGGGGGGGGAACAGTAGACCCCAGGAGAAGGCGGGGTGGCAGGGGGGCGGCGGGGGGGTGTGTGGTTGCCACAGCAGTGCGGTCGGGCGTTTTTTGCTTGGGCTACCGTTGACGTCGTCGTACGTGCTGCTGCGGGGGGAATTTTCCGCTCCTCGGGGCTGGGCTGGTCGTCCGCAGCGTCCACAGGCATCTCCTCGCTAAAAAAATTTGTGAGCTGGAGGTCACGGCCGTATGACGGGAGAGCGGAGGAGCGGAGAGCAGAGAGTGCACCGCGCACATCGCTGGCCGCTCGTTCCTTTCACACGGAGCGACGGAACCCAGGCCACTTTAACTTAGGGAAAATAACAAACCCCATAGATGCGTTTTTTTTTTCCCTTCCAGGACCTGATATGAGTTATCTCCTCCGCATTTCTACACAACTCCCTCATTGAAACCAGGCCGATTGTCATCACTATGAATGCATCGTGCAGGAGGAGATTCGCGGGGTGAATGCCTCGCTTTTCTTCGAGCTTGAAAAACAGCGACTTGCGTCTCTTAAAGAGATGCGTTCCGTCTGCGCGGTACACAATACCCTTGCTCTTAAAATGCAAAACCGTGACAGGGGATCAACAGTTTCTCCATGTCTGCACGTGATCAAAGTTTCAACTGACAAGTTTCTTACGGTAATTAGCTCCTGAAATGCTGGCAATGGCTTGCATCTGCAGCACGCTCAACGTCGGTCTGTAGCTTTTCTATGGAGAAACACCAAACC
>NC_049212.1:35366823-35429323 GCF_013347855.1 Anguilla anguilla
CTATTCTCTCGCCATCGTTTAAAAAAAAAAAATCGCTCGGGACAGGCAGACAGAGCCTCGAAGTGAGTCTGAGTCGGCGGCGGCCTACAGAACAGAAACGCTTACGCTGGACCCCGAACCTGCCCGTCTGCAGCTCACGAGCCTACGCCCCAAACACCGCACGACCCAGGCGGTCGGGAACAAAGGAGGGGACACACCCTCTTAAAGGGCCCTGTCTGGGACAGGTGACTGTAACAAGGGCGAGTGATGCGATGGTAAATCCCAGGGTCAAAGTTCAGACGGCACGGAGCAGCTGACGGGCAGGCATGCGACAGGGAAGAGCGGCTTTGAATTCCATCTCCGGGACATGATGAGAAAACGTTAAACCAATTTTTCATCTGCCGACCTCAGCTGTCAATCACTGAAGCCACGCCCGGCCTTGGGTGAAGGCAGCCCCTGGTACCAGATGTCTGGATACTGGTCTCTCCCTCATGGTATTAAACCTGCTTTTTTTTTTTTTGCTTTTTGTTTTTCAAAGCCTTGACAGCTTTTCAGAGGTCTTGTTTCTATTATCCAAGCTAGTGTGTGGTGTTCATCCGAACAGGTTTTTGGTAAGATATGGGATTTGATGGGGGCGTGACAGAAGGCCAGTACATGGAGGGAACTTCTGGGTACTCCACCATAAGTAACCCCCAATACACCTACTGGAACTGCTTATTTAAAAATAATAATAATAAAAAAAACGGGAAGCATTTCTCTGAGAGCATTCTGGCAATTTTTTTCTCACCTTTCACAACACCCAGAACCGCCTTCCTACCTCAGCGAAGCGATAAACCCCCTCCCGTATTCACGGGCCTAAGTGGAGCCAAGATGGCCGCCAAACTGAAGCGGGCAGCCGGGCTCAGTGGCCGCCCCCCCCTCCACCCGGCTCATTTGGGCGTGAGGCGCGACGCGTTTTCCTCGCTGTAAATCTTCCCCCCTCTCATCCGCTCCTGCCGCCGACAGCCGCGCTCCCACAGGTGCACCTCCGCATCAATCAGGAGCCGAATCTGGGGCAGCCCCCTTCCGGCGCTTTCTCACCCCCTCTCATCCCGCCACCACCGCCATGCAAAAGGGGGGGGGGGGGGGCCCACGAGTCCCGCGCATCCCTTCTAATTACAACACCGTGCCCCCCTTCCCCCCCTCCTCTCCATTCACGTCCCCTCCTGGTGTCTTCACTCAACACAGGCTGCACATAAGGAAGAAAAAAAAAACCAACAAAGAATCGCTCAACGTTTGTCTCGTCTTGTTTCAACGTTTGTATCTCGGCTCAACGCGGCCTCAATTCAAAGCTGCCTCCCCCTTTCAAGTGAACCCGCGATTACCAAAACCGGCGATATCGTAAACTAAGAGCAAGGCCAGAGCCAACAGCCAGTACAACACCAGTACCGGCAATTTCAAATAAAGTGAAAGACCAGGGATTAAGCAGATCCCAGAGACCACCCGGCGCCTTGACTTGTGGGATAAGCAATCCCGCAGCGGGGCCGATATTGAAAGGGATATGCGGACGGTGATGGAGCTTTCCCCCAGCGAGGAGAGGAGACAGGCTCGCGGCGGGGTGGGGTGGGGTGTGAGCGGGCACCAGAGGAGGCTTTAATAAGCCCTGGGTGAGGAGAGAGAGAGAGAGAGAGAGGGAGAGACAGCAGACCACCAAGGAGCCAGACGGGGCAGCAGGGTGTGCGGTCAGAAGTGCTGGAGGAAGAGCTGGGTCTGGGTGCCTCGCATTCTGCAGCCTGCGGGGATTTGGATAAGGCAACTGCTATTTAAAGGGGAAAGACTGCCCCAGGCTTAATCCTGTGCATGTGTGTGTTCTGTGTGTGTGTGCGTGTGTGCATGTGTGTGTTCTGCATGTGTGTGCATATGAGTGTGCGCGCGCATGTGAGTGTGCGCGTGTGTTTCTGTGTGTGTGTGCGTGCGTGCATGTGAGTGTGTGTTTCTGTGTATGTGTCTGTGTGCGTGTGTATACATTTCTATCTGAGTGTGTTTGCCTTCTGCCTTATAATCTGTAATTACAAAAGAAAGTGTATCTACACACAAGTCAAACAAGCAGAGCCTGCTGGGATCGCTCAGACCATGAAGAATTAAGTGGTTCTGAGAACCCATGATCCCTGGACAGCAGTCCGATCCAGAACCACGGTCCCAGGACAGGAACCGGGTCCAGAAACACGGTCCCAGGACAGAAGTCCGGTCCAGGTTCGCCTTTTATAGCAGGAACTGCTTCTCAGCCACGTCTGCACCAATCCTGCTGCTTTCTCTCCGAAAGTGAAAGGACTGAGTCCTAACACACTAAGACCGCACCTCGCGCTCGTTTTGGCAGCCCTGGTGTCTGGAGCGTGGGGGCGGGAGGAGCGGGCGTCTGGCGGAAGCCGAAAGATACTGTACGACAAAGCAAGAGAAGCAGGAAATTTGGTCCCTCGCGTCCTTATCTATTCAGGCAACTGGCCCGACTAATTTACTAAAAGCATGTCACGCTCGATGACCAATCAGACAGCTGCTTCTGGCTGACGGACGTAAACGGTTTCGATTTGGAATGACCTCTACAGAGATCACTGCATGTGCGTCCTTAGTTCTGTGTTCAGTGACCACCCCCCCCCACCCACCCCACCCCCACCCCCACCCCCCCCCCCCCCCCCCCCCCACCCCCCACACCACATCTCTTCGCCTTTGTAACTGTAGCAACCGTTGTGGGCAAAAAAAATGGCCGAGCAGAGCCATTGGTTAATTAGCTCCCCCGCAGCCACCTCTCCTAATTATATCTTTTACTAAACCCTAAGTGATCCCATTTAGAGCAGAATGGAATCTTCTGGCATCCCTGCTTCCCCCCCAGGCTACAGTCTGTCTCTGTGTGTTCTCCGTGTTAGGCAACACTGCCCCATCCCCCCCCCCCCCAACCCCACCAACCCCCCCCCCCCCCACCACCACCACCACCACCCCCCCCTCCTGGCTCATTATTTCAACTGCCAAAAGCTTAATGCAAGCTTAATAAAGGGGGACGATTTGGTTCAAATAAGGAACCTTGTGTACTGAGCACGCGAGGAAAAGCACAACGATTAGCTTTCCGATTCGGCTGTGTGCCGCCGCGCGCGTTAGCTTCATTAGTGTTTTTACGCCACGTTGTATTTGCTCTACGCAGAGATAAGCGCACAGTGTAAAAAAGAGATATTTAAAACCAACATATTTTCTCCCACTCCGACTGTACCCGGGCTAGACTATAATATTCTGACAGTTAGATCTTAACTTCACACAGTGAGAGGGGCCAATCCCCAACACGCCTCGAAGTGCATACACGATAACAGTTATTTTCTCGAAAAAATATGGATTTTTTTTTTTGCTACCTGAGAAATCTGCAGATCCACAGCTGCCTAAGCTCATTCTCTGGCCCTGTTATCACTGACAGGTCGAGCAATGGATGGATTGCTCCGTAGAAAGCTGGTATTCCCTGATAAAAATGTACTGTAAGAAAGGCCTGATGGCTCGTAATTATGGCTGTGGAGAGATGGAACACGATTGCGTCGTGAACCTCGCCTCTGTGCGCTGACTGAGCGGCCATTTTGGTCCCACTTTGCACAATTCGCAGTGAAGCGGAGTGAAAATGTTTTTTTGGTTTTTTTTTTTGTTTGCTTTTTTAACAGCTGAAGGAGGACGTTCTGGGCGGCAGTGTGGTATATAATGGGCAAGGAGCCGGTCTTGTAACCTAACAAGGTCTGAGGTTCCCAGATAGGACACTGCCGTTGTACCCTTGAGCAAGGTATGTAACTTGCATTGCTTTAGTATATCTCCAGCTGTATAAATGGATGCAATGTAAGTGCTATGTAAAAAAAAAAAAGGTTGTGTAAGTCGCTCTGGATAAGAGCGTCTGCTAAATGCCTGTGTAATGTAATGACTATTTCATACTTATGCTGCTATTTTAAGTCTGGAAAGATTACAATACTTAAGGAATAAATAGAATTGATTAAATAAAAAATGGGATGGATACACCACAAAACAGCCTGATGTTCTGCTATTTAGCATGACAAATGGGTCATTTATTTCCTTTAAAAGGAAACTACTGTCCTTATTAAAGCCACCATTATTTACCTGCCAGATGGTGGTTAAAAGCATATTACGTGGCGGACATGTAGCGCTCTCCACATGGGATACCATGGGAACAAGGGGAGCCATGACTACTCGGATCTCCTGTGGTAGTGCGTGAGGAAGACTGCGGATGTACCTGCTCTGAAGACACAGATAAGACCGAGCGCAATGTGCTTTTAATATTCAGGCGGTACACCAGTCCCCCGTGGCCCGCGAAGCAGACCAGGCTGCCTCAGGAGGATTCCCACAATGCACCGCACCTCAACGTCGAGCCTGAGACGGAGAGCCGAGAGGGGAATGTGCGTGTAGCCGTGACCAATCGCAGGCTCCCGCGAAAAATGGGGTTTTACGCACAACGGAAGGCGTGTCATTTCCCCTTCTGATATCACGGTAAGGGAAGCGAGGCGTTCCCCAAAACCAGGGTTCCACCCCCGGGGGGGGAGAGCTCCCTCCGAGCCGCGCCGACCGCTCTCTCTCTCTCGCACCTGCAGACGCGCTCTCAACCCCCCCCCCCCCCCCCCCCTCCCCGCCCCCCGCGCGGCTTTAGATCAACCCTAAATCTCCCGACGTCTGAAGAGAAAAAAAAAAAAAAGAAAAAAACCACCAGCGGTAATTCACACCGAATTTCCCCCCCACCCCCCCGCCGCGTCATTAAATTAGGTTAGCGGTGACCGCGGGGTGACTGGGAGGCTGAAGCGTCGGGGCCGTCCCCCCCGCCCCCCCCCCCCCCCCCCGGGGTTGCCAGATGTGCGTTCACCTGGCGCCCCCCCCGGCGGGACCCCCGCGCGCGTACGCAGGAGGGGTGACGAGCGAAATCTGAGAGCGGCGCGTAGCGCAGACAGAGGAAGCACCAGAGGAAGAGACCGGTGTGGGAAAGAGGAAGTCTGGAGAGATAAGGAGAGAGCGTGAGGACGAAAGAAAACAAAGGAGAGAATAAAGGCGGTCTTTTCTTTTCTTTTTTCTTTTTTTTTCGGTGGTGGGGGGGTTCTTTTCCCCCTCGCCCCACACAGACAGCGGTGGGACTTCGGGGGCCCGGGGGCCATTCTGCAGATGCGCACAGCTGTTGAGTCTGAGCCCAAGTCCAGCCACCCCAAACCCCCCCCCCCCCCCACCTGCCCTCCACACTCCCCTCGTGGGACGCCCCCTCTGTTTTCCTGCCCTATTTTCTCCTCTCTCTCCTCCTTCGCCACACTCACGCTATTCCACAGGAAACCTAGCCTTGTCGTCAGCAGCACAGGCTGCCTGACCGGGTGAAGGTAATGACTAATTAACCCCCCACCCCCCAGTCCTATGGGTGTGGAGGTGTGTCTTCACCTCTTCCATCAGGTAACACCACGACATGACAGGCATCTGCTGCTGTAAGAATCACATACTGTATCCAGTACAGGGTAGGCTGTGTTACCTGTACAGTACCCAACACAGGGTGGACTGTGTTACCAGTACTATACCCAACACAGGGTGCACTGTGTCAACATTACTGTACCCAACACAAGGTGGACTGTGTTACCAGTATTATACCCAACACAGGGTGCACTGTTACCAGTACTGTACCCAACACAGGGTGGACTGTGTTACCAGTACTGTGCCCAACACAGGATGGACTGTGTCAACAGTACTGTACCCAACACAGGGTGGACTGTGTTACCAGTACTATACCCAACACAGGGTGGAGTGTGTTACCAGTACTGTACCCAACACAGGGTGGACTGTGTTACCAGTACTGTACCCAACACAGGGTGGATTGTGTTACCAGTACTGTACCCAACACAGGGTGGAGTGTGTAACCAGCACTGTACCCAACACAGGGTGCACTGTGTACCCAGTACATACGAGCTACTGTTGAGCTCTTATTGTTTTAAACTTCTACACTGTGGAAATAAAATATTTAAAAATCGGCTGAAAACCACAGAAAATCCAAACTTTAAATCCAAACTGTCTCCGTGGCACAGCCCTACGGCGCTGCACTCCGCCGGGCTTCGCCGCCAGAGTATTATTCCATCTCCCGTTCCTAATCCCCACCTTAAACGCACTTCACCACAGCCTTCGTCCCCGGCTCATAAAGACTCACACACAGACAGAGAGAGACAGACAGACAGAGAGAGAGAGAGAGGGAGACAGACAGACAGACAGACAGACAGAGACAGACAGACAGACAGACAGAGAGAGAGAGATAGACAGACAGACAGACAGACAGAGAGAGAGAGACAGACAGACAGACAGAGGGGGAGAGAGAGAGAGAGAGAGAGACAGACAGACAGACAGACAGACAGACAGACAGACAGGGCCCGGTCGGTGAGAGATGATGGACACGCTCACACAGTAAAACACAGGCCGATGTCTCCAGTGGATCAGCTGTGACCGGAACACCCACACGCTGTCCAGATGCACAGCAGTGTTTATGTTCACTGGAGCCGCCCCGGTTCCACGCCGAGAGCAAGTGCAGGAGGAAGTATTACAATCTCCAGCACATTAAGCAGCACATCCACTTTCCTAGCAGTGTCTCCTCTCCTCTCCTCTCCTCTCCTCTGTAAATACTGTTAAACCACAGGCCCGGGGGGGGGTGGGGGGGGACCGACTGCAGTTAGTGGGAAAAGGAACAGGGAACAACGAGAGGCAGTGTTGGCCTATCCCTGAGGGACGCCAAACTCACCGCGAAAAAGAGCTGCGATTATACATTAACCCTTAAAGGTGTGACATCACAAATATTGAACATTCTAATGCTGATGTCACAGTCACTACTGGCGACTGAATGCAGCGGAGTTCTAGAACGTTGACTCAGAATTTAGAGAAGAAAAAAAACATTCCAAAAACCCCACTCTTCAAAGGGTTAAAAACAGCTCAGGCTGTTAAGGTTCCATCCCAGCAGGCGCTCACCTGCGTAAACTATCAGCAGTAGGACCTGGCGATGCCCTGCACATTTAAAAAAAACAACAGACCTCAGCCAAGCCGCTTTGGTTGTTTGTGAGAGCTGTGGGTCATTATGCTAGTGTTAAAGAGCTTTCTCATGCCTATAACTCCACGTGCACGTTTGAATGTTACATTCATTGTTTTACATTCATAAGCCTGCTCCCTCCACACAGAGGAGCTGCAGAGAGAGAGGGGGGGGCTGTTCTGCCCAGTGACTAGAGCCACTTGAGCTCGGTGGGCCAGCGGCAGACCGGGCTACAGAGGGGAAGCATTTGGGCAAGCAGCTGGCCCTTGGTTCCGGCCGTTTCTCCGTCCAGTTCAGGCCATTAGCAGGCAGGCAGGCGCCCCCCACCCCCCCCCCCCCCGTCCCTGGCCTGTTTAAAATGGAGCGGGGCCCAAAAGCTCGCCTCCGCCCGACACCTGCTCACGCCCCGGCCCGGCTGGGGAAGGGGAGGGTGGTGGTGGGGGGGGGGGGGGGGGGGCGCTCTTTGTCTGTGCTCAAGCGGCGTGACCGTCCTGCTAGAGCAGAGCCGCGGGCCGCGCCAGGACATCACCACGGCGCGGGGAAGGGAGCGTTGCGGGAACGTTACGGGAACGTCGCGGGAACGCTGAGGGAACGCTCCAGGACTAGCACACGAGCAGAAAATGCATAAAACAAAGGGATCTGATTTTTTTTTTTTTTTTTTTTTTAAGGACGCCATATGGCGCCATACGTTGTGCTGAGCACGCGGCGCCGCCTCCTGTTCCCCTTCTGATCCAGACATCAGAGCGCACATGAAAGCTCCCTTTGATACCCCGGCCGCGTTTGGGGGTCCCGCCGTACCGCACGATTAAAACGGCTCTCAGCACCGGAAACACCGAGGGGCCAAATTAAGAGAATTATTACGCTGCTCAGACAGGAAGTCCCCATTAATTCCTTTAATGTAACAGGTGAGCGGGGGGGGTGGGGGGGCTTCGTGAGCGGGGTGTACCCCACGCCACCGCCCAGACCCGCCGGCCCGGCCGCGTGGCTCGACCCCCGGTCCCCCGCCGGAGACGCGGATTTCATTTCTGTTTGTTTTTCCGAGTGACAGAGATCACTGCAGTCTGTCCCATTCCCTTTCTAAGGTTGGGAAGGAGGGAAGGGGGGGGGGAGGGGTGGAATAATTGAGCCAAATTATTTTGGCTGACAGAATAATCAGTTTCCCACAATTCAACTGCAGAGGAGCTCCGACACAAGAAGAACTTTCTGGCATGTAATTACTGCGCATTGGGCGAGGGGGAATTAAAAAAAAAAAAAAAAGAGATTACTGACTCCTCGCCCCCATTTGTTACACAAATAAAGGGATCTGTGTCTGCGCTTTCCAAGCTGGTAGCACTGTGGGCTCTCTGGGGGGGGGGGGGGGGGGGGGGCGGGTGGGGTCTGGTCTGGTTTCAGGGGAGAGGGGGTTGGGGGCAGGGGACTGTTTTTAGCGTGACACCGGGGGGAAGTGGCAGTCTTGCATTACAGGAAGCCGGCCCCAGGCTGGGTCCTCCTGCTCCTGCAGCACCCCGACGTGCCTCCAGATGTTCGCCTTGCCTCAGTTATATTAAACACGATCAGACTTAACGCTGAATATGGGGGGGGGGGTGGTGGGACTATATTACCTAACTGCCCAGGCCATGTCCAGCAGCCCAGTGGCATGCTGTTGGTTTTGTAGTTCAGCGGATGCAATTACAGCACCTGGTTAAAAGAGGGACGATACTTGTGTGGCTGCTACTGAGGCATTAATGGAATTCTTATCGTATATTAGCAAGAACTGGCCCCATTGTGTTGTCCAAAAACAACATCCCTCTCCTCCCCGCTCTTTTTCTCTCTCTCTCTCTCTCTCTCCCTCTCATTGTTCGGTTAGTAACACTTTCACTCTTGGGGTATTCGTTCCCCCCCCACCCACCCACCCCCCCATCCCCTCCCACCCCGGGCCGCCTCTTGAATTTCCCACAGTTTCTGTGCGCCTGTGTGGGCAGGGTCCACCGCTCCACTTCAGTGATTCGGTTACACCCCCCCCCCCCCAAACAAAGCACGGGTACGTCCGCTACGAACCGGGGCGGTATCGGCCCCCCAAATCATTCTGAACAAACATACGGGCCGGACAAAAAAAATACAAAAAACGTTTAAAAATCTGCAGCGAGGCTCGCAAGCGTATTGCGGTTTCTCACAAGAGTGGCAGTCAGGTGCTGTTATCAAACCACAACCAATCGAGCCACAGAACGAGGAAGAGGCAGCCAATATCAGCGATGTGTTTTCAAGGACAGTGGAGGTGTTCAGGTTCACTCCAATCGAGGGGTTCCCAAAATACGGCCTAGACAAGAAGTATCACAGCGACAGCAGGACAGAAAAACCCCCGGGTTTGAGTCTGAAATCGCAACGCGCGCACACCTAAACCACATTCTTTATCCTTCATGTTTTCATTTTTCTACAATTCCATGCTTTCTCATGTTGCCAAGGAGAGGGGCCCATGGCAACAGCAGGCAAGGACACGCCATATTTCAAAAGCGTGCACTTGCTGTGTGTGTTTCCATGTGTTTTGTGTAATACCTGTGGGCCAGATGCAGCTTCTGACTCCACCAGTCTGCGGTGCACCTTACAGATGCTTTTACTCGGGAAGTGTTTTGTACTTCGCACTTCTATCTCAGTGTGTTTTTGCTTGTCCCTGATGGCAGGCGACCGGCTCTATACACTTTCCTCACGCACTTCACAAACATACTCTGCTCACACAAGCTGCACTCACACACTCTGCTCACACACACCGCTCACACACTTAGCTCACACACAGTCCACTCACACAGACTGTTCACACACTGTGTTCACACACTCTGTTCTCACACTCCACTTACACACTTCACACACACGTTCTGCTCACACACTCCACTCACACTCTACTCACACTGTGTTCACACACTCTGCTCACACACTCCACTTACACACTTCACACACACACTTTGCCCACATGCTCTACTCACACACTTTGCCCACACACTCTGCTCACACACTCCACTCACACATTTCACACACACTCTCTGCTCACACACTCCACTCACACACTTCACACACACACTCTGCTCACACACTCCACTCACACACTTCACACACACACTCTGCTCACACACTCCACTCACACACTTCACACACACACACTTTGCTCACACGCTCTGCTCACACACTCCACTCACACACTTCACACACACACTCTGCTCACACACTCCACTCACACACTTCTCACACACACTCTGCTCATACACTCCACTCACACACTTCACACACACACTCCACGCACACGCTCTGCTCACACCTGACTAATGAGGTCTGAAGTGAGATCAGATAAGAGCCCCATGGGCAGAGGGGGGAAACGCTCACACCTCCAAACGGAGACGAGGGGGTTCGGGGGGGGGGGGTTTCGTTTCCCGCTCTGACAGCCCCTCTCGCCTTACCACCGGGGCCGCGGAGACGCCCCGAGACCAGGCCGCACAGAGCCGCGATTCTTACCCGCCGCTCACCAGAGACGCCATTCTCAGCCGCCACACACACACAGACACCACTGCTTCCGTGTTCCGCCATCGGAACCGTGAAACAGAAACCCCATCGCCCACCACCCCCCCCACCCCCCCACCTCCACCCCCCAGCGCTCGGCACAACACCCGGCTTGTCCCGGGACTTCTCCCGGGACAGAGAGCAAGAAGCAAACGAAGAATAAACAAGTCTCTTTCCCCCCCCCCCCCCCCCCCCCCCACCCGTGCATGTAAATAAAGCGCCCCTCTGATAAGCCCAGAAACGGGAGATTGTTTCTGCAGGGGTGCAGGGGTGCAGGGTGGCGGGGCTGGGGGGGGTTGGGGGGGGGGGCGCAAATGAACTGGGGCTCCAGAAAGACTGGTACGGTGCCATTGTGCAAAGCTGGACCCATGGAGCTACACTCGCCCTCGGTCTCACTCACACCCTCCACCCCGCCGCCCCCCCCCCCCCGCCCCCGCCCCCGCCCCCGCCCCCGCCCCCACCCACGCCCACCCGCCATTCAGTTCATTAAGTGAAGAATGCTGGGGCCGAACTCGCCCGTCGCGCAGCTGCCTGGCTCGGAGACAAAGTGAGAGAAAACTGCCGCTTTTCACTCCTTTCCAGGGCCTTTCGGCGGAACTGGCCCTGCGAGGGCTCCCCATTGGACGCCCCGTGTGAACGGCGGCTCGGTCGCGGCGTGCGGAGCGCCTCCCTCCCTCCCTCCCGCCACGCCACGGGAGAAATTTCGGCCTGGGACCCCGGCCCGTTCTCAGGCTTCGGCGGGGTCAGGCCTCCGCCCCCCCTTTGTCACCCCGCGACGGGACGTTTCATAAGAGGGGACGTGTTTCTTCCTTACGCTCAATAAACGTCCCGCAGCTCCGCGCCGTCGATCACAAAGACTTATGGGTAATCTGGTAATATTCCATAGGCTCGGCGGGGCGCTGGCGACCACGAGGGCCTTGGCTGAACGCGGTAAAGCGCACGGTGAAGGACCACAGCAGCGGGACCCCCGGGAATGGGGATAAGCCCGGATCAGCCTGTTAACTGCAGTCTGTTCGTCTCCTGCCGCTTTGCAAACAGAGATCTCAATTAAAGCCGGATGCTACAAATACAGGTCCGTTCAAATATGAGGACTGCTGAAATTTTCCTCCTTTGAGAAATGGCTAATTAAAATATTAAAAATAATGCGTAATTAAAAACACATAAAATGCTATTGTTATATTTCATAAGTCTGTAGTCAGTTAAGAAAAGCGCCACAGTTTAAATCGTCTGTTAGTGTCTTTCACTTATTGCTTGCTTTCACATTTTACCCTTATTTTTTCCACACATCTTGCATATTGTGTTACAGAATTGCCTTCTTCTAATAGGTTTAAGGTCTGTCATTCCAGCTGAAAGTGGAAAACTCATATATTTTTCATTTGGGTTTTTTTTTTTTTTTTTTTTTTTGCTTTTCCAGAACTTAATTAATCCCATTCTTTTACACAGAAACTCCTGCATAGTCTAAATGACAAAATCTCACATGCAGAGAGAGTGCACAGCCAGACAGCACCACGGCGATCACGTTCAGCAGACATGGAGGGAAAAGAGAAGCCCCGCCCAGTTTTCAACTGCCAATCACAACACTCCTATTGTGATGCTGTTTGGAAGCTTCTATTTCTGTTGGGAAAAAAATATGAAAAACGAGGGGGAAAGCATGGGAATATGTTCCCCGCACTGAGGAAAATAATAAAAGGGGCTCGTCAAATCTCCTGACACGCGCCCTGGGACTCTGTGAGACGCGGCGTTGGCATGGTCAGTGCTGTCAGCGGGCGCGAGTTTCCAACTGCCCCTGCTGCCCGCCAGCGAGCACGTCCGCCAGCCAGCGCACTCTGGCAACCGGGCGCGTTTCCGAGCGCAGCGGCATGCTGGGAACTCGGCGAGGCGGCCAATCGGACGGCCATTCCTCCGCATCACTGAGGGGCTTCCCCCGGCCGTGTGTTTTTTTTGGCGTGGGGGGGGGACGACGACGGGACGGTCCGCTCCGTGGAGCTGGAGGCGGGAGGCGATTAAAAAAAAAAACGAAAGCGTCAACATTTTTACCTAATCAAAAAAAAAACTCCCCAAATGGCAGCTGCGGGGCTCGGGTTCCACACAGTGCTCAGAGCTGACTGCCGAACGAAAAACAAAAAAGAAAAATCAAATGGCTTGGAACATACAGAAAGCCCCCTCAGAAAAAAAAGCCCATAAAGATCAAATAAAAACTTAATGGGCTCCATTCAACAATATCGACTAAACCCCCGTGCCTCCTCTCGTGCTTCTAAAGAAAATTCATATCAATTTCAATTAAATTACTCGGGTTCTTAGTCGAAGAAGGCTTGGGCCGCTCTCGACAGCTCGCCGGGGGACCCCGCGGAGGACCACTGGCGGCCCCGATTTCTACCGCGCGGGCCAAGAACTGTCAGGCTGCTCCCCGCCCCTCCCCCTCCCCCTCCCTGTCCCTGGAGCCAGTCCCCTTGGCCAAAGCTCTTCCCCCTGCCAGGCCTTCAAGTCAAGGCTGCTCCTACGCGTCGAACCCGTTGGCCGACGAGGCCCTCGCCACAGACGCTGTGTGATATACGAATCAAACGAACCTGTGACAACGTGAAGTCCGCCCCTCATTCTTTTTCCTCCCTCTACTGGAAGCCATTTCTCTTTCTCGAACGCCCCCTTTGGGGAAGGAACAATTAAATCAAGGCTTTGAAGCACCCTGGTTAACTGCTACCAGTAAAAAAAGAAGCAGATAAAGAAAAGAAACTTTTATTCCTTCATTTTTTTTTTTTTTCACCTTTTATTCTTTTTCCCAGTGAAAATTTAGAGGGCAGCCTGAGAAAGCACTAAAGCATTAATGATAGATGACAGCCGTCAGCCAAAGAAAGGTTCGGGAACCTGTAGTGTAAAGTGGTGTGAGATAGAGGTTTACTTTTATTCGCGGTAGACCCGCCCCCCCTCCACTTTCCCATCCCCCTATTCAAGTAAGAGCCAATTAAAGCACCTCCACTGAGAAAAAGGGTGCTTACTCCAAAGAGGAGCCTTTCAAAATCTCAGCTCCCATCACCTCTAATAACCTGTGAGGTATTGTCCCATCCTCATCCTCCCGAGCCTCCTTCACCCTTCCCACCAAAATTTACTGGCAACTGCTGGAAAGCAGACCCCTCCAAAAACAAAGGTTTTGACCCACCTCCCTCTACGTGGCATAGCTCTGGCCCAGTTTCAGCTCTCCTTGCACCCACCCCCCGTACACCCCCATCTGAAGTCCACTGCTGGCCAGATGGTGACTCCTTTTCCCTCCAGTACCCCTGACTAATAGGCCGCACTTATTCAAAGGCAGGTATTTGAAATTGTATTTTTCGCGAATGTAGTTCTTATTTCATACAGGTTGCTCACACTGTTTTTGTATGATTCATACCTAAAAAGCAACATTTTCTTTACAGACTCACCTTTGTGAGGTATTCTGTGTTTTTCTTTTGGTTTTTTTTTAATAACAAAGCATTTTTCTGGAATTTGCCCATCCCAGGATCTGAAGTTGCTCTGCTAATACAAATTCATCATCACTGCTGAACAATTTGCGTCACTGCTGTCTCCCTCTACGATGTAGATTTGTGTTCTTAAACGGTGTCGATGTATGCAGAAAGCTTTTCCCTGCAGAAGCAAGGTTCTGGATTCACTTGTGTTGCAACTTGGATTTTTGTGGCACTTTGTCAGAATTTTTTTACTCCCAGATCGCCTGTCATCTGTTTTCTGATGCAACGATGTGCCCGAGCTAAGTCGCTCTGTTCATCCACCTCAACGAGCACGTCTGCTGAACAGGCAAAAAGGAATCTGAAGGTGCCACACTTGATTTTAAGCGATGCGAACGCCGCCATTTTTCAATTAATATGACAGTTGGAGCTCAAAGTCCGAAATATTCCGGCGCATTGTCTCGGTTACCATGGAAACCTTCCCCAGGAGGTGAAAGAAAGGACAGTCTACACACTGAGGCTGAAGTTTTTTCCCAGCTTAATGAAAGCAGGTGGAACGTTCAAGTGCGTCCTCAAAAAACCCCCATGGGATTTCACGGTAAAATGGATATCCAATTCAGGCCAGTACAACAATGACCGACAATGGACACATTAAAAATATAACGAGTTTTCACCTTGAAAGCTGTCTCAGCTTTTCAGGCATATAAAGATGCAGCTGACCTGAGTACACGCTCAACATTCAAATGATTTCTCCACACCCCCTCGGCAAAATGACCATTTATAATGCACCCTTGATGACTGTAGGAGTGGGAAACATTTGGAATCAGGATTTTACCACCAGAAGAAAAAGGACCATTATTTCCTGATGCTTAACTATATAGTTAACACTAAAAAAATTTTAAAGAGTGGGTCCTACCTCAAGGAAGCATGTCCCGGCAGGCGTGTTCTCCTTGATGGTCACGTTGTAAAAGTTGCTCCCGAAAACGGGCTCGTTGTCGTTTATATCCTGCAACAGGACGTTGACCACGGCCGTGGAGGAAAGGGGAGGCCGCCCCCTGTCCGTGGCCACCACTGTCACGCTGGGCCTGGGGTCCGTCTCGTAATCCAGCTGCGAGGACGTGGTGATTATCCCCGTCTGGGGGTCGATGGCGAACCAGTCAGAGTGAGTCCCGTGGTCCCGCAGGAGGCTGTAGCGAATGTCCCCGTTGGGGCCCTGGTCCTTGTCCCGGGCTGTGACCTGGAGCACGAAGCTCCCGGGGAACACCACCTCCGGGATGGTCTGGCGGTACTCCGGCTGGTCGAAGGCCGGCGGGTTGTCGTTGACGTCGGTCACCTGGATGGTGAAGGAGGACTCGGCCCGGAGGGGCGGGGTGCCGGAGTCGGTGGCCATGACGTGCAGCTCGTACGAGTCGCGCTCCTCGCGGTCCAGGATCTGGTCCACGCAGATGAGGTAGATGATGTTGTCCTTGGTGGTCAGGGCGAACTTGCCGTCCCCGCCCTCCAGGGACACGTTCACGTTGGCGTACTCGCCGTAGTCCGGGTCCGTGACGGAGATCCGGGCCACGTACTGGCCGGGCTGGGCGCCCTCGGAGATCCGAGGCGAGCCGTCCTCGCTGAGGAAGATGATGGTCATGGTGGGCTGGTTGTCGTTGTAGTCGCGCACCTGGATGGTGACGAAGGCGTTGGTGACCTCCGGGTGGCTGGCGTTGTCCCGGGCCTGCACCACCAGCTCATGGACTCTCCTCATCTCGTAGTCCAGGGGCTTGTTGAGCGTGATGACGCCGGAGCGGGGATCAATCACGAAGTAGTGCTCTGGGTCGCTCTGTCTCCTGTTAATCTCATACAGCACCAGCCCGTTTGCCCCCTCATCCGCATCGGAAGCGAACACCTGCAGGATGTTGCTGCCGGGCTGCAGGTTCTCAGTGATCGTGGCGTGGTAGCGGCTCTGGTTGAAAACGGGGGCGTTGTCATTGACGTCTTGAACAGTCACGTCCAGGACCATCTGTCCAGTTTTCTTGGGGGAGCCGCCGTCAAAGGCCTCCAGGAGCAAGGTGTAGGACGACCTCGTCTCTCTGTCCAGGATGGCGTTGACCACCAAATCCAGGTAGAGCACTTTGTTGCTTCCCCTCCTGGTCTCCAGGAGGAAAGCCTGGCCCACGTTTCCGTCCTTGATCAAGTAGCCTTGAGTGGTCAGCTGGTCTCTGTCCGCATCGGGGGCTGGATCCAGGGAGAACCTGGTCCCGACAGCCGTCTGCTCTGGGATCGTGAAGGTGGCCCTCTTCCTGGGGAAGGTGGGCGCGTGGTCGTTGATGTCGTTCACCGTGATGGTCACCTCCACCGTCACCCCCGTCATGGTGACGGCGATGAAGTTGTAGCGGTCCCTCGCCTCCCGGTCCAGGACCTTGGCGGTCTTGATGATGCCCGTGGTCTCGTCGATGTGCAGGTCGCTGCCCACGCCGGTGCCCTCGTGGTCCGAGATGAAGAAAACCGAGGCGGTGACGCCGGGGGGCAAGCCGGCGCTGATGTCCCCCACGATGGTGCCCGCCGGCTGCTCCTCGTCCAGCTGCAGCTCCAGGGTTCCCAGGACCGCGGACGAGTGGACGGCGATGAGCTCCAGCGCCACGTAGAGCAACAGCAGCACCCTCTTATTCCAGGACCCGTGCTTCCGCAACGAGCTCAGCGCACTCTTCCCTGTACCTCTGTCCGAAGCCATCGTCTTCATGGTGACCGTTTCCTCCTTAAGCCTGCGAAAAAAATTAAAAAATTACAAATTTAACTGGAGGAAACAAAAACCAAGAGCGCTGTCACTTACGGTAATGGAAAATAAGGTGCGTGCTGTCAGCCGTACACATAAAACAAGGCCGACGAAATGAGTCGTGCATTTCTGCTGTCAAAGCCAACTCGGTGTGCCTCAGAGGAACATAAAGAAAGTCCGACAGCTCTGACCGCGGGTTCGACTGGCTCCGATCCCGACCGCACAGGCCTTTGAAAAACAACGAGTCCCTCACAAGTCATTTTCGTGCATTTATTCCTCACACCTAATCAGTCAAACTCTCATTTCTCTGACAGAGCAGAAATCTCTACCTTCAAGAGAAGGAAAAAAAGGCCCTGACCTCAAGTCTCAATGCCTTTCCTGCCCCGCTTCTAGACTGGGAGAGTCTTTATGGTTTCTACATTCGTTTTTAATTAGATAGAGACAAGTCCAGTGATTTGCTGCTGTGGGCTCATATTTGTGCTTGGCTAGTAAGAATACCCTCAGGCAGCTTGTCAGCAAAAAGCAGGGATCACTGTATCGAGACTGGGATGGGCGAGAATGTGGACGTTCACGCGAAGACTAAGAGTGATGGGGATAGCCAATCTGAGACCAGACCACATCAATACTGAGTGCTCCCCTGACACCCCTCTATGTTTGGGGTGTTAACTTCAGGAATGTCATCCTCTGGAACAATAATAAAAAAACAAATGTGAGGAACAAGCCGGAAAAAAAGGGAATGCTGTCTTCAATAGCTGACAAGAAATATGCTCTGTTTTATCCACTTGTTTGGAAAAGCATAAAACACCCACCCCCCCTTCCCACCCTGATGTCTAAGACGGGGAACGTTTCATGCCATCAATGTCTAGATGAGGAACTCATTCCAAGTCACCAGAGAGGATCAAGCAGGTGGTGTTTTGAAAGCTTAAAAGAAAAGACTTTTAGCCCCGGTGATATACTGAAATGAGCCTTCAAATGGTTCATGAAAGCACTGAGAAGCTGGTCAGCCAGCTTAAATAAATTACACCTCTAATGAATAACTTAATTGCCCGTGCCGTGAATGTCCTCTTGGCTACTGTAACCCGTATTTTACAGAGCGCCAAAGAAGGAGTTTCACGTCCTTGAAAACTTGGCAGGCGGGACCGTATCCCTGCGATTGTCCTTGCAGTCCCTCCCCAAACATGTGTGTTTTAGCGACCAAACCTGGTGGTCAGGCCTTGTTAAATAAGTTCTGCTCTTCTCAAGAGTTCAAGAGTTACAGCTTTAACTCAAGGGCCTGACCAACTCTGAGACAGCAGCTTTAGATGCAGAACACATGGTGCACAGAGAGACACCACTGAAAGGCAGGGAAACACAGTATGTTTAAGCCTGGAGAACAATTTCAAGTCTGCCAGTGGAAAAGTGAGAAAAAAAACAAACTCCTGCAGAGTTTGTATCAGGAGTGAAACATTGTTTCCTCAATAGGGGGAGACTGAGGAGGAGAAGGAGTATATGTGGTCCAAAATGGTGAAATTCCAAAAAATAATGGCAATCCCCCTACACATACGCATACACACACACACACACACACACTCTCTCTCTCTCTCTCTCTCTCTCTATCTCACACACACACAACACCAGTCCTAAGCAGCTAAAACATAGGAAAAGCATGGTGCTTAAACTCTTTGAAATGTATTTATGGACCTCACAGGGTCAAAAAAAAAAAAGAAAAGAAAAAAAAAACACTAATGACTTACATGCCATCGCTGAGCCAGAAAAGATCACACCATTTCGAGGGCTGTTTTATTTGCGGGGGAATTCTGTGCCTGGCCAAGCTGCCAGCACTCTGCCCTGTATGTAAAATCAGGGATCTCCCCCAAAACTCCCCCCTCCTACACACACACACACACACACACACACGCCCCTTTATCCAAGCCAAGACTACAACAGGCAACTGTGTGTGGAGACACACACTGCCCTTAGACAAACGCAGTGCATTGTGGGCTTTACGCTGATGCAGATGGCCTCAAACAGTGCTGATATTTCATACCCTGGTGAGGATGCTCTGCGGGACAATTATACTACTTTGGCAGGGATCCTTTGGAACCCGCAGAGGTTCAGTAATTCAGTATAAGAGACACCCTGAACCCGCATGGGGTGTTTGAATAAGCTTGTCGCCATCTGTGGTGTAATTCGAGTCTCAAAATAGTTTACTGACAGAGAGGACACAGAAAGATAAATATTTTGTTATATGCAAAACTGCATTATCGTACATCACACTGTTAGTGGTTTGCGTCTAAGAGGCTCCTGGTTATCATATAATCGTTCATGTCGCCATAAAGATTATGTTATTTTTACATCTGTGAAATCCAAAAAGGTCTCTTTTGAAGAACCTACAGAATTTGAGACTTACAGACAGTACTGTACATTAGGCTCTAATGTAAATCAGCTCTGTCAGGCTCCCCCTGGTGGCATTACCAGAGCTTGCAACTATACCCTCCAACTTGATAAAACTTCTAGAGATCTTACAGATCTTTTGCAGTTGGTTACATGCATTTTTCAATACTGAATTCACTTTATCAAATAGTAAAAAATATATATATATTTTGTACATAACGGCCTGTGCGTATGCATGTGTGTGTGCGTGCATTTATGTGTGTGTGTTTGTGTGTGTGGGTGTGTATGTGTGTGTGCGTTTATGTGTGTGTGTGCGTGAGTGTGCATGTATTTGTGTGTGTGTGTGTGTGTGTGTGTAGGTGTGTTTGTGTGTGTGCGTTTATGTGTATGTGTGAGTGTGTGTGCATGTCTGTGTGTCTGTGAGTCTGAATGGACGCCTGTGTGCATAGCGTGTGTAGTGTGTATAGACACACCTCCAGCAGGCTGTAGCTGCAGGCCTGTGTTTATGTGTGTGTGTGTGTGTAAGTGCGTGCGTGTATGTGTGTGTGTGTGTATAGACACACCTCCAGCAGGCTGTAGCTGCAGGCCTGTGTTTATGTGTGTGTGTGTGTGTGTAAGTGCGTGCGTGTATGTGTGCGTGTGTGTATAGACACACCTCCAGCAGCCTGTGTTTGGCGGGTTGGCGGGTGTGACAGTGTGTTTGACCGCCTCAGAGGGGCAGTGCACCGGGAGGAGGGCTCCGCAGAGTCTGCCCGGCTCTCTCTGGCTCAGCAGCATGGTGAGTGGGGCCACACACGTACACATGCTTGTGTGCACGCATTCACACAAACATACACACACACTTTCACACACTCTCACACTCACAAACACACACACACACACACATATACACGTGGCCATGCATGTATACACACATGCATGTGTGCATGTATTCACACACACACACACACACACACACACACACAAACTCTCACACACTCACAAAGACACACACACACGTGTACATGCATGTACACACACACATGCATGTGTGCACGCATTCACATACACACACACACACACACACACACACAGGTATGGTAAGAAGGAATTGTGGTGATTTTGTGTCACAATCATCACCCACCCAGCTTTAGCCACTTAAGAAAAACAAATAAAAGTTGCAAAAAGATGCAGAAAATCAGCATCTCGCAATGAGGAAACAAAGGCTTCTTGTGGTGAGTCAGTACTTCAAACGCTCCAAGTTCTCCTCCATCGCTGTGTAAATCAAAAGGAGCTTATATTTTTAGCACTGCTCTCTGGCTGCAAAACTCATCAGGTGCATGTCAAACTTCTCGAAACTGCGATTAACATTAATGTGGTGCTAAAGCGCACCTCAAAAACTGATTTACTAAGGTCTAGGAGGAGGCTTTTCTTCGTGGCCCGGGCCTCCTCTGATGCCACAGCGGTGTGAATGCACTCGTGTTTTAAGACCACCACAGGCTGGATTAATGGATTTATCAGACACAACTGGGCACGCCAACTGAAACATAACGTTAAATAAAAAATAAATAAATAAACTACCACAACGCACTCAGCTCAACATCAGCAACCCCCTCCCCCCCCCCCCCAACCCCTCCTGGACACGACAGCAACAACACTTCACAGTGTTATATTTAATGGTGTATTAAAAATGACACCATGCAGAAAGGCGCTCAGGAGGGTCCCCGCGGCAAAAGCTGGCTCGGAAAGCGGGCTTCGCAGAACAAACAGAGCGCAGCCAGACAGGCTAATCAGCAGGAGCCGTCTCCTATACGTTCCTTCCCGTGGAATCGCTCTGCCCTTTTCCTAACAGGGCTGACGAAAAGGAAAACCCCGGCAGACGAACGCACCGATGCTAATGCCGTTAAACCGCGCTCCCATCAGGCTGGAACGGCGCGGACGACGCGCGCAGACGAAACCCGGCAAAGCTCCGGATCGCCAAGGACTCTGACACTTGCGTAAACCACGGGGAACGCGTGCCCTCGGACTGTCGTTCTACTGGGTTTAGGGGAACCGTGACACCGCCCCAAGCTATCTCAACAGAGACACAGCTGTCACCTACTTAAGCGAGAATTACCTACTTAAGCGAGTTGCAAGGTGACACTCCAGCCGTCCCACAGTGTCGTCGGTGCGTAGATGGTGAGTCATACATAGCAGCTTTTAAATACACTTCTCAGCGCTGGGGAAGGCCTGGCAGCAAGGCTCGCAAGAGCCAGGAAGCGAGCCGCGAAACAGAAATATCGTACGTAATAAAACATAAATTTAGGGGAAAATACGCAGTAATACCCCCCAAAACCGCAGCTTGACTAGAACCTGAGAGTTAGCGGGGCCCTTTCAAAAGCGGCGCGGGCGCATTCCTTCGCGAAGCGTCTTAAACGCTGCTTTCGAAACTGCGCCGGCTCGACTCAACCCATTCCCCTTCAAAATCCGTTTAGCCCGAGCCCGAGCGCGAGTGGACTGCGGCGCTGAAGGCCTCTACGTGCTCCAGAACACCGCCGCTGGACCGCGGCAGAGATTTGTCACTGCCGAGAAATAACTCGAGTCGGGCGTGAAATCCACGGCAAATCAATTGAAAGGCAGTCCGGGGGGCCCCTGATCAAAGAGAACAATGGCTCATATTCATTAACCTCGGCCAGACTCAGGTGCAGTAATGCGATTGCGGGATTTAACGCCGCCATAAATTAAGTAACAAAGTAACGGGTCCTTACCGGCGGGCTTCAATAGCGGGGAGTTTGAAGAAATCTTTATTGGTCCTGAACAGCACGGTTACACAAGGCATTGGGAGCCCCTCATTGTAAATCTGAGACTGAGCATTTTTTTTTTTGGTAAGCAGCTGCCGGGCCTTGTGAAAACAAGGTCACAGTCGGTGCCCCTACCTATCAGCAAACGACAAAGCCTGCACGAAATAATTAAGAAAAAATGGCTCATTACCAGGAGAAGCAAAAATATGGGTGCATTTTTTTTTTTTTTTTTTTTTTTTTTTTTTGAGGGTACAACATCTGCAGCCGTAAGGTTTGGTATAGTATCTATGCCCAGAGTCCCTCTGGTGAATGGGAACGCATTGGTCCACCACGAAACAACGTACGTCTTTGCAATATAACATTTTAATGGGATCAGCCTGGGGTGTCCTTTACTGTTTACACTGCAGGTGAAAGCTTACTTTTAGCTGGGTATGTGAGCAGTGGTAGTCTACCCTGTCGGCCTAGGGGATTGAGAGGAAGAGGGGGGCGGGGGGGTGTACTGGGAGTAGGGGGGGGGGGAGGGGGCAGCGAATTAAAAGACGCCCAGTGTTTCTGAGCAGACCTCACTGCCTTTCTCCATTAGTCAATGCTTCCATCTCACAGGGGGGTGCCAAAGTGCTGACATGGCAGAAATTCGGAGCTGAACAATCCCAAATAAAACCACTGTCAAAAACCATAACCGTTACAGTACAGCTGCAAAATACCAACCCCCCTGTCAGCCCCCCCCCCCCCCCACAACCACGTTCAGGCAGACCCAAACCGTTTCCCTTTTAGAAATCAGACGCCGAGCGATTCTCATTGCATTGTACAGGAAAACTGGTTTGTTCCTGAAGCATGTAGGAACTGAATTCAGCAAAACACATAAGGGACAGCAGATAAGGATATTTATAACAAAAATCTGTCCCAGAGACACAACTTTCAAATTTCACTGTCTCTACAAACATACTCTACTTAATATGTTTGGGTAATTTAAAATCTAATAATGCAAAGTAAAGGAAATAGGCACAACATATCATACACAGCCAGTACACTTACGGGGGACATGAAGTAAGGGATCCTAAACATACATTTCACCAAAAAAAAAACAATCCTACAGACCACATAACCCTTAACATAAACCATTCATAACGTTAAACCACAAAAATATTTCTATTCAAAAATAAGTAATCCTGCCGTGAAAATGGTCAAAGTCAAGTAGAGCAACGCTATCTGACGATCTCACAAAAACACTTTGTCCTTATAGCGGGGCAATTAGCGGGGCTACTGAGGAGGGGAAACGGTGAGCCGAGGGGCAAATATCAAAGCCAGCCACCGGGTCTCACCGATCCCCTCACGAGTCCACAAAAAAAGAGTCTCGAATTCCATGTCATGATTCTAAAGCTAATTCCAAATAAAACTTTCTTGGCTGTGGAGCAGAGAGCACACCACACGCTCGGGCGGCCCACGGCCCCGGCATAGGAAGCCCGCATATTGAATTATTAATTTACACTGGCTGGATATTACAAGTGACAGGTATTCTACAAAAGAGCGGAAATGCCCTAGTCTAGTCTTACTAGCCATAACCAACGTCCCCCCCTCCCCATCCCCCTCCCCCTCCCTCCCCTCTAACTCCTCACACGCACGCAGGCCACTCCCCCCCCCCCCCTCCTCCCTGCTGTAAGCGCCCAAGCCCTCGCCTGTTTGGGCGGCACCCGTTGCCTGGGACGTCTCTGTGCTCAGAACGGCAGTTTTTGGGGGGAGGCGGGGCGGGCCTCAGGAGGAGCAGACAGAGCACCAGGAAAATCCATTAGGCTGCCCAGATGTGCCTCTGCTCCCCAACCCTTAAAAAACAGGGGAGCCCTCTGGTTTTAGGGACCAGGGCCCTCTGTCACAGCTCCGCCCGCTGTAGTAACATACACAGTATGGCCAGAAGTATGTGGACACCTGACATCCAACATCTCATCCGAAATGACGGGATTCAATATGGAGTCGGTCCACCCTTTTCTGCTATTACAACCTCCACTCTTCTGGGGAGGCTTTATACTAGATGTTGGAGAATTGCTGCAGGAATGTGCTTCCATTCAGCCAGAAGAGCACTAGTGAGGTCGGGCATTGATTAGGCGATTAGGCCTGGCTTGCAGTCGGCTTTCCAATTGATCCCAAAGGTGTTGGACGGGGTTGGGGTCAGGGCTCTACGCAGGCCAGTCAGGTTCTTCCACATCGTTCTCGTCAAAATCATTTCTATATTGTCCTTGCCGTGTGCCCTTGGGGCATTGTCATGCTGACACAGGAATGGGCCTTCCCCAAACTATTTGGGAAGCACAGAATCTTCTAGAATGTGATTGCATGCTGTATCATTAAGATTTGCCTTCACACTAACTAAGGAGCCTAGTCCAGATGATGAAAAACAGCCCCAAACCAAGGGGTGTCCAGATACTTTTGGTCATATAGTGTTTAGTCCAGTCAAGTCACACTTTATTTATGAACGTTTCATGCACAGACAACTAACTCAATGTGCTCTACGGAGTAGTGAAAAACAGAAATAAAATACACAGAAAATACACACAGAATAAAAAATACAATGTGCTTCACAGTATGATAAAAAATAAATAAAATAACAGCAATAACGTATTTAAACAGCTTGTTTAATTGCGTATTTAATAGCTAATACAATAGCTTATTTAAATCCCTGTGTGTGTAATAAGGCCTGCCCACCCAGCTCATTGTGACTCAGTGTGAAAAGCAGCTGACCTGTCTTCATTTCCTCTGTAAATAACACACTGCGATCAAGGAGCAGAGGTTGTGGGTTGAAACTGCCTGCACTGCTCTGGGGTACAACAGCTCTGGGCTATGAGGTTCCCTATAAGTCCATCAGTCTACTTAAGTAAATAAGGCTTCATGCTGCTCAGATCACTTTGGCTGAGCTTGGGGTGCAATATACTAGACGA
Organism: Anguilla anguilla; assembly: GCF_013347855.1. NCBI lineage: Eukaryota > Metazoa > Chordata > Actinopteri > Anguilliformes > Anguillidae > Anguilla > Anguilla anguilla. The sequence continues at coordinate 35,391,621 of NC_049212.1, forward strand.
GAAAGCCAACAGAGATGAAGAGGAAGTTGTTTGGAGAGGAGATAAGCTCTGTATAATGGAAAATAGGGATTTTTTTGGCCTTTGAAAGTTTGCGTGTTTGTAATTGAGTTTAAAAAAAAAAAAACACACACCTGATTTTTTTAGTCAAGTTAAGTGACTAAAAACAAAACAGGTGTGATATTCCAGAACCGAGGTGTGAGATTTCACCTTCTTGCTATTGCGTTCGTCTCTGCAATTATTATGATCTGCTTTTTTTTCCCAGGTTGCATTTCTGCGACTAGACGGGGGTGTGGCTTCGGCTGCCCCCATTAAATCCACTGAGGTGACCCCATGAAAACAGCCACTATTACCAGCCAGAACCAGAATCAAAACCATGGCAGAGTGAGTACTGCTTTGCATCACCGCTGAAACACTGATCCGTCCTCTTATCTTATCTATTCATCTTTTCTGGGGGGGAGTCTTTTATTTGGGATGTGATATGAAATTAAAGAGAGGACTATGAAATTAGGCTGTTTTTTTTTGCCTTTAACAGTTTTTGCATGAAAGGGGAAAAGCCTCCCACAGCAAGACCAGGCTTAACACAGTGCAGGATACTCTCTGGATGATGTAACACAATGATGAAAATGATGCCCCAGATTGGTGAAATGGTCTGTTCTCTTCATCAAACATTCTTATGATCTCATGTCAGTAATGATGACAGAAACCCTCAGGAGTTGAAGCAAAAAGCAAAAAAAAAAAAAAAAAACCTATGGCAGTATTTTTAACTGTGTATTTGCAGTCTTGATATAAACTGTGTATAACTGAACCAGGATGGCAGAGAACATACATATGACATTTTCAGTCCACAGGAGCAGAAGGGACAGACACAGACAGGAATCCAAAACACACACAAACACGTTGCCGACTGACTCCAATCCACCGATGCACAGTAAACAGTGTGGTCAGAATGGTTTATGTGAGGCCTTCAGCATTCAAATACTACAAGACGTAAATATGTGCATGTTTGAGCATGGGCGTGCCTGCCAGAGCATAGGTGTGTGTGTGTGTCTGTGTGTGTGAGTGTGTGTGTGTGTGCGTGCATGCATGTGTGCGTGTGTCTGTGTGTGTGTGGGTGTGTGTGTGTGTGTGTGTGTGTGTGTGTGTGTGTGTGTGTGTGTGTGTGCGTGTGTGTGTGTGTGTGTGTGTGTGCCCGGTCCCTGATGAGAAAGGCAGGCACTGATGCTCTGGCACAGAGACCCAGCCGTGCTGGAGGGAGACGCTGCAGGAATGGACAGCGCGGGGGGGGGGGGGGGGTTTATTCTGAGTCCCGCGGGGAGCGCAGAAAACCATGTAACCGCACCGGGGGCCCGTCCCGCAGGCGCCCGGGCTGTCGTCTGGGCCCGGGACGAGCGTTTGGAACCCACATCGCAGAGATGCCCCCCCCTTTCCCCGCACCCAAAAAAAAAATCTACATCGATTACACACAGGCTGTGACTAGTCTTCATTGGTCTGAGCTGACTGCTGAGCAGCCCAGTGTGCGTGCAAGGCACCGTCGAGAGGCGGAGAGAGAGAGGGAGAGAGGGAGAGAGAGAGAGAGAGAGAGAGAGAGAGAGAGAGAGAGAGAGAGAGAGAGAGAGAGAGAGAGAGGGAGGGGGAAATTAATTAGCCGTCTGCCAGGACGACGGTTTGATGACATAATCGCTGGAATGCCATAAAAAAGCCGCGCCGAGTCGAGGCTTCGACTCTTTCCAGAAACTCCACATCATGTCTTTAACTGTTTTCTCTGTAAGCCCTGTAAATGTCCCTCCATCCCAGTAACTCACATATAAAACGGCCCTGGCGTAAAAAAAAAGTGCCCCTCCCCCCTCCGTCAGATCTCTCCTCCCCATTGAGAGTAATTTACGGTATGAGACTGCACCTCTCCTGCGTTAACTCACCTGATACCCCCCCCCCCCCCCCTTCCCCCCACTCCCCTCCACGTCAGATGGCAATGAAAGAATGGAATGACCTGATTAGCATAGCATGCTATAACGGAATGAGACCAGTTGAATACTGAGCAGGAGCTTACCTGCGAAATTACCGCATCGGGCACTTTACGCGACAACAAAAATAAATAAATAAATAACATGAGCTGATCCTCCTCTGAACATCACATCACGCATAATTTTTGTGAATAATTCTGCGGTTTTAGTGTGCGAGTAAGTACCCAAACCACAGACTTGAATGTATGGTTCATGATTTACAGTCGTCATTTTTTTTTTTTTTTGGTCACGAAAAATAGTATAAAGCAGCTATAAGTTATGAATACGCACAAAAGGAATGCCTTGTGGTTACTGAGGATTCTGTTATTTTTCGCCATGAATTAAAATAGAGCTGGTCTATGCATTTAAACTCGTTAACATGTAAGGCGTAGCCTATATCTCACGAACAAAGTACTCGGTTGGATTGCATTCTGCCCAATGAATTGAATAAACAACACATGGGATGGGTGCGCTGTTAAAAAAAAATTGGAGAGGAAGGGAGCAGCTGAGTTGTTGCACTGTGCTGCTATGGCAACCAGTACACTCACAAAAGAAAAGATAAGAGAAATGGGTACCACCAATTTTGTTAAACCAAACTCATCACAAAAATACAAATTTGTGGTGAACACAGCCTGCACTTTTACAACAAATATTAATAATTGCATCCTACCCAAGATGATAGATATTTCAGGAAAATTTACCTCTAAAAAATATAGCGGTGCTAGAATAAATGGAAACGTTGATTGTAACAGCTAGCTAACAATGGAATGGTATGAATAAACTCATTTAAATGGAATGCATTGTAAGCTCTGGTCTGTCATCCAAATCACATAAATAACTTCTAGGCCAAAACACGGTCTGTCACTGAACGCCAAAAATATTTATTTTAGTTGAAACTGGATGACAAATGCAGGAACATTCCAACGAAAATACTCAAGATATCAGAGGTTGGAAAAGAGGTGAATTTAATATAAACAAGTCTTGGAGATATCAAGAGTAAAACGTTTAAACAACCTCAGAGTCTTCCTTGTTTTCCTTGAAGGTGCATACTTTGCCAATCTGTCTTTGGCCAGTGTGTTCCACCTACAGTGGCCCTGTGGGTCTATGAGTCACTCTTCAAGATGTTTAAACTTTCATATCCAGGAAAAAAAAAAAAAAAAAAAAAACATTTCTTTCTTTTTGGAAACAAACAGTCTCTAATCAGATCAATGTATATTTAAACTCCTTCTAAGAAGGGCAGGTTTGCTTGCTCGGCTGAGCAGTTAATCCCAGTATTCAGACACATACAGTACAGGGTCATGTGACGTCACTTCAGTTCGAGCATCAAAAGAAATGTCCAGTTCGTCAGAACAATTCGTTATGACGTGTAGAGATGACAGTCGGGGTTGCGCCAGGGCAGCAAAGAGCACTCGGCAGTCCTGGGAAGAAAAATAGCTGAGGACAGGTTCAAACTCCAACGGCTCACGGGGTCAGGGCTAGGCGGAGAACATGCCTTTGAATGTAATATTCCCACCGAAAACTGAGCTCTCCTTGACAGAGTCCGGGGCCCGGGGGCACACAATCGCCGTTCCCCGCGCATGTTATCTCATATGTTTGACATCACAGACAGGCCGATCACGTGTACACGCTGCTTTTCTGGGGTCGACCCGTTCGAGCCACGGGCCTCCGACAGCGCAGTGTGTGTGGTAGGTGTAATATCACCAAAACCGCTGTTTTTTTTTTGTTTTTTTTTTATTTAATTTTTTTTTAAACCGCCCCAATCCAGATGCACCCTGGTAATCTTTACTTTATTGCCGCTGTTGTTGATATTGTATTCTGTGATCAGACTCCAAATTCTGATGAGCAGACCAACACTAAGGATTACCTCTCACCGGGGGCGCATTTTACAACTCTTGGATGCATGCAAAGAATGCTCGTGCATGCTGTTCCAGCAAAACATTCTCTCCTGCAGATGCAATACATCTGAATATGAGAGGCGTGACAAAAACGGAACTTGGGGTTTTTTTTTTAACAATAAGCAGCAGAATTCACTAATACAGTACTAAGAGGCAGCCGTTCAGCACACCAAGTACCCAAGTACGGCAGTAGAAGTTCTATAAAATTCACAACAGAGGCGATTGCTCGGTAAATGTTGCCAGCTTTCTGCGGATCCGCCCTCTTTTCATCCATTTAGCGCTGCACGCTCGGGACAAACGCCGTAGCGTTCGAAGCATCATTTCAAGCATTGAAACGGACACATCTAGTAATTTGCGTCCTTGCTCTTCTGTGCTTAATCTTCCGGCTTGTAGACTGGACATATATTTACTGTGCTTTGAAAAACACACTACTCGTGCAGCTGAACGTTTAAAATATATAGGGCAGTGTTTCAGTCTAATTCAAGTGCAACAGGAGTGGCTTGAATCGACCGGTGACAATACAAGATTACGGCTTTAAACGGGTTGTACTGTAGTCAAAGTATCTATTTCCCTATCCATTTCATGAATGTAACTAAGATCTGCGCAAATGCTGTAAATGCCGCCCCTTTTCAGTAGCGGTTGTCCCACAGAAAACATCCAGCAAGCATATCAGGCATATGGTTCGTGTTATAACCAGAGTCGGTTTTCAGGCAAGTACCCGCCTCGCTGCTCCACGCGAAACCGATCCGCCCGTCTGCCTACGGTGCAGGGATGCAAACTTGAAGTACTCTAAATAATGCAGCTGACGTTTAAGACCGGGGCCTCTTTGAAAGTTTTCCGTACAATTGTGCATAGTATTTAAGAACAAGAGAAGGGGACAAGGCGGAATGTATATATATATATTTAAAAGCATTCCGAATCGCACATTTGTACCATAAAGCATGGCGCTACAGTATTAATAATTGTCTGTAACACTCAATCCAGTCAAAAAAAGATGCGTTTTTTTGTCGACAGCCTACTCATTTTAATGATGATATTCACTATCGATAAAGTGTAGATTCTCTCCGATGATACCTGGCATATGTTTTGTAGGCCTATAACTTTTGAGGAAAAAATTATAATAATGAATGTCTATTTTAGATTATGTCAGGCTATCAGCATGCAGTTCCATTTTTTCCCAGATGTTCCTCTCCCGATTCTCTCGTCAGCTAAAGTAACTTGCTGAACTACTACACGTTAGTTCTATAACTACAGTCCAAGCGAAAGCAGGCTAATATTCCATATAACGCAAAACGCAAAACAATAATATAGGGCTAATAGTTAATAATCACGAGCGTTTATTTACCATAAACACAACTTTCAGTGTAATTTATGACAACTACATTTTATTAAGTTATATATCAAGGCATAATGCTGCTTAGCGTATTTATTTAACATTGTGTCGAATCATGGCACTCAGTTCGAATGACTGTCAGACCTCATACACGCACGATGCAACATCTGACCATTACATTAAGCAGTTGGAACGGTGTACACGGGAGAACAGTCTCAAGGGTAACTCTTGCCATGGCCGTAACCTGGACACTTTTAGATGCACTAATCTAAACGGACCAGGATGCTATCCGTTCAGCACTGGTCTACAAGTAAATCTTAATACATCGAAGAGCATAAAATGGAACGGACACTTACATTCATCTGTTCCTTTTCTTGATCGTTATCTGTGCGTCCGTTATAACGGGAGGGAAATCCAATCTTTGTGCAGATTTATTTCCAACCTCTCGCGACCGCAGAGTGAAGTAGTAATCTTTCAATGCACAAAATTATTCAATGTGCGGGCAGTACCCTACATTATATCCATAACTGGGTGAGAAAGGGAAATATCCTTTTCTGTGTCCCTTTCGGGTTATTGTCCCTTCGCTCCAGTGACTTCCAGCAAATAGAGTTTCCCCCGTTTTTCTTTCCAGGTGAACATGGGTTTCCGATTTGAAGAGTCCCTCCTTATATTATCCTCCGAATGCGTTGCAGCGCGAGCTTCTCTCCGCTTTATCTGGCTTCGGGTATTGCGCTCCACCGTATCTCGTCCCTCTATTTCAACGACGGCATCCACTGTAAAGAGGTAGCCTCGGAGCGGGCACTGCACCTCGCGGAGTGAAACAAGACTCCCCCTAAAGGCCCTCCTCCTCTTATTTGGATAATTTATTCAACACGTGTAGGACTCAACAGAAAGCGCGTCTTTTGTGCAGAAGGGGGAGCTAATTCAAAAAAAGAGGCGCTTGTATTTTTTTTCTCGCAGGCTTTGGTGCCACCAAGGGAGAGAAGCTGGAAGTGATGTTTTTGCTCACCTATGATTTTAATTGGTTTCGGGTTATCCATTTTAGTGCCTGTCGGTTGCTGTAGGTAACTGTACGCAAGCTTCTAAAAATGAAGAACAGCTAAACTTTAGTAAAACTCACTGACTCATCCTACGGAAGAGGATTAGGGTCACATGTGAAAGATTTTTTTGAGTTCTGACTTTAAAGTCAGAATTCTGAGATGAAAGTCAGAATTCTGAGAATAAAGTCAGAATTCTGATTTTAATCTCAGAATTCTGACTTTAAAGTCAGAACTCAAAAAAAATTTCACGTGGCCCTAATCCTCTTCCGTACTCATCCGACAATGAAATAGTTTAATTATTTATATCTAACAAATAATTTGTCACAGTAATCTTCACTGTATACCCTAATCTAAACCTCCATGTAGCACTGACTACGAAAAACCCCCTAGATGGCATATAGGAAGAAGCCTTTGAAGGAACCAGACTCAGTCGAGGAAGCCCGTCCCATTCTGACTGGCTTTGGGCATGGTTCATAGAAACCGGACATGGTCAGGCCATCAGGTCAGTTACCCGATTTGATCAGTTTAGGACATGTTATGTGAAGCAGCCGTAAATGGCGGTCCTGTGGTTGGGTTGGGGTGAAGTGATGTATAGTGTGTGTGCCGCAGCACACAAACACATTCTAAACGATGCTGTGCTTCCCTAACAGTTTGGGGAAGGCTCTTTCCTGTGTCAGAATGACAATGCCCTCGGGCATACAGCAAGGTCCGTATAGAAATCGTTTTGTCAGGAACGGTGTGGAAGAACTTGACAGGCCTGCACAGAGCCCTGACCTTAACCCCACCCTATACCAATTGAGATCAATTGGAAAGCTAACTGCGAGCCAGGCCTAATCGCCCAATCAGTAGCCGACCTCACTAATGCTCTTCTGACCGAATGGAAGAAAATCCCTACAGCAATGCTCCAATATCTCGTATAAAGCCTTCCCAGAAGAGTTGAGGTTGTTATAGCAGCAAAGGGTGGACCAACTCCATGTTAATGCCCACAATTTTGGATGAGATGTTGGATGCCAGGTGTCCACATACTTTTGGCCATGTAGTGTGCCATGTTTACCATCTCCCTTGGTGGCAGTCATCAGTTGCGCACCATAATGCCGCGATGGATCTGTTTTGTTATTTTATTTTCCTTTTTAATTTGCCGTTTGGTCTGCCCTCGTGAAAGCTGCGTGCTCATTTGGCCGAGGCGCAGGATATCCTGTTGTTTATGGAGAGGAAGAGGAAGTGGTGAGATTTAAATAAAAGCTTTTACTGGAGCCCCGTTTGCACATCGGCCTTCCTTTATGAATTCCGCTGTCTGTTGTTAAAATAATTCACTGCAAAATTTTTTTTTTAAATTATCAACACAGTCTTAACACAGAGCAGATGGCGTGTTTTGACACTTGTGCTTGGTGAGCGTTGGGGTGACGCTCGTTGGATATCCAGATTTATTTTTTCAGTCGCAAAGGAGCAACGTTTAAGTGAAGCTCGGGGCCCGTGAGACGACTCCGGTTTCTAGCTATTTACAAAAGCCGGTACGCAATTATGTTTCTCTCTCGTAGCACGCAGCTGTTTGCCGAGTCTTTAATTAAGGTTTCTTGTTAAAGGTCTTTAAATTCATAATAAGGTGTGGTGATAGACTGCCATGTAAATATTCCTCAGGCAGCCTGCTCGTTCCCGAAATAACCTGGTTAACAGCTCCTACGTGCCCGTGCAGTCATAGACGGGTGATTCATCTCCATCTACACCTCCAAGTGTCCTGGTCTGCACCACGTCTGTTTGTGTGTTCAGCTCAAGGGAGGGAAAGCAGGATCGTTCAGTTCTGTCCGATCGAAATGTTAATGAGATGTTAATGAGATAAACCGAGCTGCGTCAGCTGCGCAGTTCTCTGGCGCTTCGACTGCACAGCCCTGCTTGCAGAAGTGGAAAGCAGGCCGCAGACGCGCTCGAGAATATGCCAGGGAATATTTCTGAGGGAGAAAAGAAAAAGGTCATTTGTAAAAATAAAAAAAATGGATCCAAAAAAGCAACAACAACAGAAAAAAAGGATGAAAGCGATGGTTATACTCAGGTCATTGCTCTCAATTTCTGGAAACAGCTGACAACACCCCCCCCCCCCAACCCCTAAAAAAACTGAATTCTTAAGTATATCCAAAATATTTCCTAAAAAGCCAATTGAGAAACCCACGCTTGCATTTCGTGTCCAAGTACATCTGTCTCTATTAATAAAAAGCCTGTTTTTTTTTTTCTTTTTACTCTTTTTTGGGTCTGACCTTTTTGCGACAACGTTCCATGCAGGTGTCCCTGTCTGTCTGCACCCCACTTTCACCCCCCTGGGTAAAAGAACTGGTGTGGGTGGGGGCGTGTGGCGTGGGGGGGGTTCCTGCATCCAGTGACGGGTGCTGGCAGGCAGCCCGGCCGTTCTCCCGCTGAAGTTCGCCAGCATCGGGGGAGACCGACTGCAGAGTCAGAGGTTTTGAAGCAATTTGATTCAATTGAGAAATTCATCTACATCAGGCTAAGCACATGTGGCAGTTTCTTGCTTCAAATCTCAGACAGGACCAGTTGTAAGATTTCACAAGCATTCCACTTTGGGAGTGAGAATAGCTTTGGCTGCAGTCGTCTTCATATCAGCCTCATGTTTTGTTTTTTTTTTGTTTTGTTTTTTGTTTTTTTTGTTTTTAGTTTTAAGATTTTGAGATGAACTCGTGTTTCTAATCAGCAGACAGCTGTATATACATTGTGGAGCAGTCATTACAGGCTTGATCTGTGGCTTCTCCTTACTCAATCCCATCATGCATTTGGGCTGTTGGGGATAGCTGGTCATTCTGTGGTTTGTGCAGAGCGCCTGTTTATTTCTTAGAGCTGGGCTGAGCTGGAATCTAGATACATTTTAGGTGGGACTGGAATTTCAAGTTGGACTGGAATCTGGATTAATTTCAGTTTGGACTGGAATCTGGATTAATTTCAGCTTGGACTGGAATCTGGATTCATTTCAGTTAGGACTGGAATCTAGATTAATTTCATGTTGTACTGGAATCTGGATTCATATCAGGTTGGACTGGAATCTAGATAAATTTCAGGTTTGACTGGAAATTGCAAAGAGAGCCTGTGGTTTAAAAAAAATGCTGCTGCCAAAAGAGCAATTTTGCTGTCTCATGACAGGGGGCATATGTTCAGACTCCTGTTGTACAGTGTACTGACGTACAGTATATTTACAGTAAAGCAGTCTGGAAAAAGGCCCTTGTGTGTATTTGAATTTGCACCCTGCTTACTCATCACACCAGGAGGAATGTTATGAGTGGTTTTCCAAAATCGAAAAGTAAAATTATTAGCCGACCAGGAAAATGCCTATAGAGCTATCATAACTGTCTTGTGAAATCTACAACTTCTGAGCGGTGGTCAATCAAATCCACCAAAACCTTTTTTTCCCCCCAGAACTTTCATTATTTTTTAAGTGCAGGCTCATAACTTAAGTGGAAGGTCATGCAAATTCAAATTCCTCATATATAGCATTCACCTAATCTTCTGGGGTTTCTTTTCCATGTGCTTTATGGTTTAAAGGAATACATTCATTTATAAGGCACTTTGCTAATGCCATTTTTTGTTCTAATAATACCTTTTATTAAGATATATTTTTAAAAATTTTCATTTTCTTTTTCAGTTTTGACAGTTATTCACTGTCTCTGCTGGAAGTCGTGACTGAGAACCTGGAGCTCAAGCAATGAATCCCCAAACTTAATCAACCGCACTGAGACTTACAAACACTGCAATTATTTCCATGGTTCAAAACACCAAGGGCAAACTAACATATCCTTGTGATGTAATCACAGTCGAAGACGTGTTCACACGCACATGCAGACACAAACCAAGAGAAGAAAATAGGGACTTTGCACTTTGTGTTTCCCTGCAGAAAAATCACACAGGAGGGCTGATGTAAGTGGAGCGTTTTTCTTTTTTTGGGGGGGCGGGCAGGTGGGTGGGGGGGGGCGTGGGTAGGGTAGCGTGTGGAAGGCAGAAAGTGAAATCGGGGAACAGGGAAGCCTGGGCCCTGCCGGGGGTGGAGGGGACGTGAGAGGTCCCAGGCAGGGCTCTGATCTCGCTCTTATTAATGAGTTCGCTCCAGCGGAAGACGGGCGAGGCTTCGCTCAGACGCTCCCTGTAACTCAACCGCTCGCGTACGCAGAGCGGTCTCCTCGACCAGGCCGAAAAGAGCCAAACTTGAAAGGGAACCGTTTCTGTTTTTGGCGAGGGAGCGAAAGCACGGGGCTGGTGTGAAGTCCAGGGGGCGTGGGGTGGGGGGGGTCGCTCAGACACGGCAGCACACACACACACACACAAGGCTCATCACTCAGCCTTTTTTCCAAGCATCTGGTGACTGTTTGAGAAAAAGCACTTTCCAGCCCCGGCCGGCTCCGCTCCCCGGAGGGAAATCCTCCTGCGCTTTTATCTCCCGCGAAGTCACGGCGGTAACCTTGGAGCGCCTCCACGCAGCGGCCTTCCCATGAGGCCGTGGGGCTAAAAACCCGCCGTCGCAGCCGCCATATCCTCCTAAGGCCCGGCGATTAATTTCTGTCCCCTGCGCTCGAGAACTATATTTTATTTTTTATTTCTTTCTCTTTTTGTTTTATTTCTTCTCTTTATTTAACTATATATTCTACCATACACTACAAGTATACAATTAATAAAAATAAAATTATTTTATTTTATTTTTTTCATCACAAAATATTTCTGTTAGCCAAGACAATTGTATTATGTCATGTCAAAAAATGTAACTACTTCATCTTTTTTTTCTGTTGGGTCTCAGGAGGATTTTTTATTTTTTTTGGGGGGGGGGCATGTGGGGTGGTTGGGGTATGAGAGAGGGGTGAGTGGGGTTACATGTTTAAGTGATCATATATGTTATTCTAATGGCGGAGTGGGGAAGAAGCTGTTTTTTAAATGTTCCACAGAGTAAATGCATCTTTCAGACACTCATGAGGCTCACTCTCATGAAGACAAGACACCTTCGACACCATGTCCCTTCATCCCGGCCCAGCCAATCGGGAGCGTTTCCCGCGCATGTGCGTTTTCGGAGAGGGTTAGGGTTAGGGTTCGGAGAGGGTCACGGGTGACGACGTTGCTGTTCAGGTCCCCGTCAATTAAACATTGGGAACGGATAAACCAGGGAACGTCTGCAAACAAGCGGGCTGCAAACATGGCGGATTAAAAGAGTGTACTTTCTGTGGAAAAGGCAGGGGGGAATCATTTATTTACTTAATGCATCTTAAATTTGACATGCTATTTGAGAAAGTATTCTCATTTACAATAACAGTCTGGCCAGGAGGTCAAGGTACAAGGCAAGGAGGGCCACTAGGTCAAGAGAGCCTCGACAGGAAGTCAAGAGTAAAAAAACAGGTACACAGGGTCACAAGGTCAAAGGTGAAAGGCATGGTCATGAACTTCAGCCCTGTATTGTGTGGGGAATCGGTCTTTTACTTCTCGCTCTTGTTCCAGACCTGCCCCTCGTCTGACACAGAAGGCCTTGAGAATGAGGCCAAATGTACCAAATCTTAAGCTTTTCCACATTTCGTTTTGTTTCGTTTTATTGCTTGTAGCGCCACGTTTGGAAGCTGCAGGGGCGTGTTCCTTCTTGCCAGTTCTGGCGCTCTTCTTTCCCCATCGTCTACTGTTCTGCCCTGCCACGTCCCACCCTGCCCTGCCCTGCCCTACCCCTGCCCCTCCCCACCCAGGCTTTGAACGCCAGGCCGATCCGCTGTAGGAAAAAGACACCATCTTGTTTTGCCTCTCCACCCATTCCAGATGAACATGCTCATTCGCTCACCTGCTGCAGATCCCCAGGGACCACGCCCTCTGAGGAAAGCGACTTAGTGTTTCGCCCCAGATGTGGTGCTCTCCTGCAGCAGAGACAAAGGCGATCTCTTCAAAGAAAATCGGTTCATCCTCTTAGAAGACTTAAAAGATTTCACTGTACGTGCGAAACAAAGATGCCGAAGCTGTTAATGGGAAAGCTGTAGGGTAGGGCGACGGCCCCACACCATGAATGTCTGCTTCTCTTTATGGCATCTTATTCGGCGTCATGTGCAGTAATTCATACGCGCAGATGCATGTCACCTCCCGCGGTCAGTCCTGCAGAATGGGGAAAAGGGCGCTAACGTGCTAACGTTCCTTCCTGCTTCAGACCTCCCTTCTTTCTGTCTTGGGCCTTAAATGTGAAGCTGTTGGTCTGTGTGAGAAGACTGTTGTTGCCGGAGCTTTACTGCGTACCCTTGGCCGGTGGCACCGAGTGACAGCAGGGAAAGGGAAGACGTCCTGCTGAAGTACCCCGGTGGGATAAGGAGACCCTCTGGTTAGGATGTTGTGCTCCGTCACCTGCTTCCTGTTGACTGTTGTTGTGAGATGCCACATTCTGACACCGCCGCCGTTTCAGCTTCCATCCCGGAGAGAAGGAAGGCCATTCTCAGTTTGTCCTCCCCGCATCGCGGAGACAAAACATCTGCCCCAAACGCACCCGGATCACTTCCACCCCAAAATAGGGGTTCCACTCAGAGAAGCACAAAGGGCACGCCACTTTGGGATTGGACCCTTCTGGACATGGCAGCGTTTGTCACTGTGAGGCTCTGATTGGTCCAGAGCTTGTCAACGATTCGGAACAAAAACATTTTTTTGACAGGGCGTCATTGCAGGGATAATTTATTTTTCCCGTGTGCGACACATTCTTCAACTTCTAAGTCTCTTTTCCTGTTTTCGAATGTAATGATTTTCAAGGAAAGCTGTCCAGGGGCCATCCGGGCAACAGCTTAGAAATACTTCTGAAAAGCAAAACTACACCAGTTACTACCTCCTCAGCTCAAACAACTTAAAGTATGAAATTGAGTGGTCGACAGCTGGCATTGAGGGAACAATATTACAGAAAAAAATATTCAATACACTTACATGGCTGCATACCCTCAAAAAAACCCTTATTTTTCACTATCTTGGAATCAGATAGCTGAAACGTAGGATCAATTTGTGCCTGGCCTCCGCTCAAGAACAACTGTGGAGTTGAAATAACTATTGCAGCTGTCCACTTGGTATGTCTGCATATGGTAACTGTGTTTTAGGACCAACTGGATCGAGAGGATGTGTCACAATCTATCTACAAGACTGAGAGCTTTCATATGCTTGGGGGTATTACGATTGAGAAGATGAAGTTATCCCGAAAAATACACCATAGTTTATTTATGTGAATTCCGTTTGGAAGGGAGATGGGCTTGGCAAAGCGAGGCAGAAGCTGTGTGTGTGTGTGTGTGTGTGTGTGTGTGTGAGAGAGAGAGAGAGCAAGATAGAGAGAGAGAGAGAGAGAGAGAGAGGGAGGGAGGGAGAGCGAGATATAGAGAGAGAGACAGAGAGAGCGAGAGAGAGAGAGAGAGATTGTCTCACAACATAGCCGTGCTGTAGTATCAGAAAGAAAATAAATTGTTTGTTCTGTATGTTTTATTTTTTCTTATAACCTACTGTGACTGAAACACACCAATAACCTTTGCCCAGATGAAGAAATATCAGGTAGGGTGTTGTCATAGACTGCTGCTCTTTGTTTATTTAAAAAGAATTACAAAATTTGTTGCACGTCAAATGTTGCTGGAAGCTGAAAAATTGTGCAGAGAACATTAGGGTCCATGTTGAAGAGTGATCTTAACTCACTTTGACTCCAATTAACACCAGAACTTTAGCTTGAACTTGAGCTATTGCTGTGATAACATGGCTGTAACTGCATGTGACATACATATATGATATTACATTACATTACAGGCCTTTATCCAGAGCGACTTACACAGCTTCTTTCTTTTTTTTTTTACATTTCATCCATTTATACAGCTGGATATGTGCTAAAGCAATGCGAGCACCTTGCTCAAGGGTACAAGCAGCAGTGTCCTATCCGGGAATCGAACCTGTGACCCTTTAGGTTACAACACCAACACTAGGAGTGCTCTGCTTATGTCATGCTTGGTTTTCCTGGTCGTATGCTCTAAAGAAATCATGCAGTCAGGAGAAACTGGCCTCTGCGAGGTGAACATTTGTCACTGTCAGTGCATTTATTCATTTGCCTTTGCTTTGAATAATCCTAACACAGGTGCTTAGATTTAACCGGTTAACAGCCCCATATTGTTCTCACATCCAGTGCATTAGATTTTTTAAATCAAGTGGCCCATTATTAGTCAAACTTGACTGTGGTGTTTATTTTGCGCCAATATTTCGGTAAATGGTTTGATCGTGCTCTGCGGTCTTTTGAGTCGCTCCTTTAAATAAATTCACCAGAAAGGCAAGAAATGTGCCTCTCTTCACTGAGCTCATCCATCGTGTACTTTTTAAATCCTAACACATCCTTTAGCCCATTCGTTTCAATTAGGCAGCTATTCAGCGTCACTAATTGTCATTAAAGGGAGAAAAGCATGAGAGTGTGATTTCCTTATCTCACTTTGCTTCTAGTCACCCGAGCTTATTTATTGCTGCGTCCTCATTTCTCCCCCAAATAAACATGAGGCGGTCGTGCCAAAATATTCACAGATATACCGTATCTCAAGGACACAAGGACAGCATTACATATTTCGTTTGATTAGATTAGTGTTTTCAACAGAACATCCAGCCAGACGCTTTTATTATGAATCCCTCCACCAGCACAATGCCAGTGGTCTACAAGGCAAGGGATTTATCTAAAAATAGCAACAAAGCGCTGGAATTTTCATAACTCGTACAGTCCTCTTAAACAACAACAAAAAATGTAAGAGGCTATTCTCAGGAAACCACTGAAAGGGATCGTTGCACGCACGGTTTCACATTATGTAAACCAGCGTGTAATTCAGTAGTAAAGAGCAGTCTCACCATTCAGGCAAGGTCTGTGAAGTGACAGCTGTGATTCTGTGATTAGTTTTGAAACATACGTTAAGTATGTGTGTGTGTGTGCGTGCGTGTGTGCGTGTATGTATGTATGTATGTATGTATTTACATATATCAGGAGATCCTTCAATGTAATAACGACAACAGGTCTGAAAGTAGGTTTATATATAATATATGGCAGCGGAGGAGATGATTGCTGGTGTGTCCACTGTACTTACATGTTGATCTGTCGTGACCCCCCAGTCACTAGTTCAGGCAGCTCCTTAAGGTTCGCCCACTACTCTCTGAAATAATCACCTCACCCTCCCCTGAGGAAATCTACTGAGGCTGGAGAGAGGAATGCAGGATAATCCTTGCTGAAATTCCATCATTCCTGTATTATTTCGAATCACATTTTTTTTCCAATTCAATTTTATTTTTTTATTTGTATAGTGCTTCTTTCAGAAGGCATTGTCACAAAGCAAAGATCAGGGCCTGAACTCCCCAATAGCAGGCCTAGAGCGACCGTGGCAAGGAAGAATTCCCTGGCTGCTAACAGGAAGAAACCTTCAGCAGAACCTGACTCAGAGGGGGGAGCCCATCTGCCACCGGCTGGCACCGGTCAAACAGGAAAACTGGACAAATATTGGACAAATAATAATGTAAAACTGCAGCACACAGATGGTCTATGGAAGTATTAGGGTCTTCACGAAAAGATAATGACTGCAATTTGTCATAATTCTTTTTAGGTTTGTTTGTTTGTTTTCTCAGTTTGTTTTCTTCTTCACATAAATACAAAATGGAGGAACAAAGGCGAAGTCAATTTCCTTTGCAGGTAATGATAAGCCGCAAAGAGGGAGGCTAAGTCTTGTCCGCTAAAATCGATAAAACAGATTCACCGTCACGCAGGGTGGATAGACCGACAAACAACATTTCCCCATAACGCTAAGATGGACAGGTCAAGCTGAAGTCCTGGAGGGCTGCTGTATCTGCAGGTTGACTGTGTTTCAGCCTTCACGAGCGTAATTTAATCATTGATTGGCTGGAGTACATATACCTCGTTTCCAAGGCCTGAAGTGGCTTCTGGTTGTAAAGAAAACACAAAACAATCTGCAGATGTTCGGGTACAGGAGTAGTTGGAAACGTCTGCTTATTGGAGAGACGCCTCCTGTCAAGTTAGAATTTTAAATTCAATTTGTATTGAATTTTGTAAGCACACGTCTCACCTTTCACTGTCTTGTGCTAAATGGCCACTGGTCTTTGGTTCACACCCTGCATTGATCCCCTGTTATTTGGAACTAATGGCCAACCCTCCTCACCCAATTCTTAATAACTGCCAAATTTGAAACAAGCCATCTCCATAGAGCAAGATTCGGCATTGGTCATGGAGATCTCCACGCTGTGTTACTTTCTTTGTTAATCGGCATTTAATTGATCAATTAGGGGTGACATAGCTCAGGAGGTAAGAGTGGTTGTCTGGCAGTTGGAGGGTTGCCGGTTCGATCCCCTGCCCTGGGTGTGTCGAGGTGTCCCTGAGCAAGACACCTAACCCCTAATTGCTCCCAACGAGTTGACTGGTGCCTTGCATGGCAGCCTTTCACCGTTGTTGTGTGAGTGCGTGTGTGAATGGATGAATGAGAGGCATCAATTGTAAAGCGCTTTGGATAAAAGCGCTGTATAAACGCAGTTCATTTACCATTTACCATTCAATTAATTGATCAATTTAGTCACACAATTAACTCATCTCACCTGCTATGTTGGGCCTAAATCGGCTGCTGATTATTAGGGTGAAAGGTCCGCAGACCCTGTGACCCTCCGGAAGCAGGGCTGCTGGTCCTCTGCCGTTGAGAGTAGAGACTGCCCTCCAGGCGGCTCTGAGCAGAGCTGCAAGGTAACGGTACACGGGTCTGCAGTACTACTCTGAGATTCGATCGCCCTCCGCATTACAAAATGGCGGTGCTGGTAATTACTATGGCAATGGTCTATTTGACCGGTGGATTAGCCTGGAAACCACTGTGGGAGGTGCCCGTGGCAAAGCTGGAAGTCTCTGAAAGAAATAATAAACAGAGAAAAGCTTAATCGAGATTAATCCTAAGCTCTCTCGCGGCTGTTCTGGCACTGGGAGTCATAATAGTTAGAGCAGCCAAATGTGGAGGTCAACGGTGTTTACACTAGGTGCTGATAGGTTGTTACTGATACCGCCCGTCCTGCAGGCTGTACATTTCATCATCCCCTGATTATCTCGTTATTAGGCTGCTTAATACTCTTGTGTCTGTAGTAAGCACTCGTACAAGATTACCTTAAGTGGTCATTAGCAATTTTGAGCAATTAAATGAATCCTGTTTCTTTCAAATACCTTAGTGGTAAATTATCCACTTGCTCGAAGTAACTGTACATTTTAAAAAGTCAAACATGTTTAATAAATTCCTCTACAAAGATTCAGTGACTCCACACTACGTAACATCACATTACCTCAGTTCTCTCATCTTACACTGTTTCCAGACATGTTTCTCTATGAATATTTATCAGACATTTCTCAAATCCAATATGTTTAAAAACAACCAGTGCACTTTTTTTTGCGGCTTCAGCGAAGTTGAGCTAAATGGTCGTTTTCAGTGCGAGGAAACATCTGAGGATCTCCTCGTAACATCTGCTTTCGTTAGGATCAATAATCAATACGCGAGACGAATGCAGACGAACGGAGCGGTGCCTTGGGACCTGCTCCGGCGACTGGACCGACATCGATGCTAATCTAATGCCGCGCGATCCGTTTCGTACCCCAGGGCAAAATATTCGACTTAGCTGTCCAGCTGCGTGCACGGGTGACGTATCGCACGTCCTCCGTGTGAATCTGGATGCAAGGTGTCCAATGAGCGAACGCGTGGTGTAATAGCTGCGCTCGCGTTGCACAAAAAACGCTTAACGTGTAATTATGGAGCCGTTTGGGACGCTCGCGATAACATCGTGGCGAGGCCTCTTGGCAGGACGGCCGGGAACACCGGTGTGAACGACTGCAGATAGATACTCTGTCTTTATGCACTCACACTTGTTTTCCAGTCTCCTCATTTATTTCAAAGCCCGATGTTTTTGGGGTCCCCCACCCCCCCCCCCCCAAGATACACTATTATCACCCCTGTATAACAACACGTGGGCCCAGCAGGACCACAGCTGTTTCTCTGGAGCGATGAGTTGGGAGACCAAGAACCGAGTGTTGAGTCCGGGTCGTCCAGTTGGACGAAAACTCTGATGGGTGTGATCATCAAAACCTCCTGTGGATTGGCAACATTTCTGTGGCATCTGCTGTGTGTTCTGGGAGTCTAGAGCTCTGTAAAATCTCTTTTGTCAGTCAGAAGGAAATTGCAGTTCAATAAGTTATTTCACTTTTGGGATTCCTTTTTTTTTTTTGGTATACGAGTATTTGGTTTTTTGCTTTATGTGTTTTGAACTGGAAAAAAGGTTTTAATGCCTGTCAATACATCACTTGGTCAGTAAATCCCTTGACTAACATACCATACACCTTGTGATATTTTCAATACACTGTATCAGAGAACTGGGGGGATACTCGCTATAGTAAGGTGATTGTTTGTTTGTGTTGTAGTGTGTTTGTTTTCTATTTCCTAAGGGGAGGTTTGTCTAAGTCTGTCATCACGTACTGGTAATGAACAAAGAATGGAAACAGTGCTATTTTCCAGTAGTACCATTTTACTGGTACGGTTTGAGTGCACTCATACTCTTAGATGGCATAGTCAGTGACAGTCATTACTGGATGGCACTGTGCTGTCATCTTCAGCTCATTTCTTTCCTGCAGAGACGGATTTCGTTCAAGATGACCATAGCCCTGTCCGCAAAGTAGAGGTAGCTGCCAGTGATCTCTGAGGCACATGAGGCTTACTTCATCCATTTTCCATTACATTACATTACTGGCATTTAGCAGATGCTCTTATCCAGAGCATCTTAAGCAACATTTTAATTTTTTTTTGTTTGCATAGAACCATTTATACAACTGGATATGTACTGAAGCTATTCAGTTTTAGGTCCTCGCTCAATGTTACAAACATTTAAGTTGCAAACTTGCGAAGCTTCTCGGTTAAAGTCCCTTACCATTATTCTACTCTGCCGTGATGGCCTTCGCATTCACCTAATCGGAATCCAATCAAGCATTTATGGGATAGTCTGTAGTGAAATGAAATGAAAACAACATTTTCTACATCCATCAACTTAGCGCGAGTTGAATGACTCCGAAATTCCAGCTACTGGTTGATTATGCCCTACTGGCCACAGGCAGTGAGTCGGCACACTATCAAATGATTTTAAACTGGTGCTTCAAATAAGTGACAAGGATTACATCATGCCATTGGGGGCTTACACTTACTGATTACCGTTGGGTGTTCTGGGCCTTCTTGGTGATATTGCGCTTTTGTATTCCTGAGTCTACGTCTAATGTCGTCCATTTTATATAAGTTGCTCTGGATAAGCGTGTCTGCTGAGTGGTTGTAATGTGATGTAATGAGGTAGCGGTCAGCGGGATCAGGGTCTGCGGTCTGCTTTCTGTCTGAGCGCTCTGTCCTCACCGGCCCTTCAGCCAGAGTCAAAGAGAGGTGCTGTTGCGACTCCAAAACCGAAAACTGTCTGCCAATGTTCAACACGCAATAAAAATCTCCTTTAGGCCTCCTCCGGAGAGAGGTTTGTCGGCTCCAATAACTGTCGGCTTTTTCTGTCCACTTTACAGAGAGAGAGAGAGAGAAAAAAAACAACTCAACATCTGCAGTTTACCTGGAGGTTTTGTCCTCTTTCACAAGAGCCGTGACATCGCAATGAGCCTCAGTGAACAGCTGCTTGTGGCAATGGTCCCCAGTTGCAAATCTATGTCGCACGCACTGGCTGTCTAAAGACATTACTGGAACCCGAACTTCCATGACCTTAAATTGAAAGTCACTAAATCGGCCATGATCACATCTGACCATTCACTTTTGATTTTACACTCACTCAATCAGTGACAGCAGGACACTCTAAACTCATCCAGGAAGTTCACTGTGGATTCAACCAGGAGGTCACTGTGGAATCATCCAGGAGGTCACTGTGGTTTCATCCTAGAAGGTCACTGAGAATTCATCCAGGAGGTCACTGTGGATTCATCCAGGAGGTGACTGTGGTTTCATCCAGGAGGTAACTGTGGTTTCATCCTAGAAGGTCACTGAGAATTCATCCAGGAGATCACTGTGTATTCATCCAGGAGGTCACTGTAGATTAATCGAAGGAGGTCACTGTGGATGAATATTCAGGAGGTCACTGTGGATTCATCCAGGAGTTCACAGTTCACCTAACAACGTTTCTTCCTGGACTTCATACGTTTTCACTTTGCCAGATTATCCTGGTTGTAAGGTATCTGCAGCACTCAAAACTAACAAAAATATTATTGCTATCAGTTTATGAAATTAATTCTGCATGAGGTGCAACATTAATAACTATGAACATGAATGAGCGTTTTTGGTAACTGTGCTTTGTTAGCATTACGAGTCTTAAAAATGGGAATTGGAACGTGGCGACTCCTTGTTTAAAAAGAGGAGGGAGGAGAGCCAAACGACGTCGCTGCTTGGTGGGAGCATCTGGACTGGGATCGTGGCGCGGATGTCAATAAGGACAAGTGTCAAAGGTCACATTTGCTCCAGAAAGTCCGAGTCCAAGATGAAGGTACGAACAAAATGAAACAGCTGCGATGGCCTCACGCGGTGACGAGGCGTGAAATCATCGCGTGAGCAAACGCTTTCACCATCTGATGCATCGCCGTAGCTGTTTCAGATGTACACGTCTCTCGAGTGTTAGAGACCGAGGACAAATGTTGGCTCTTTTTTTTTTTTCTGCTTCCAGGCAATGCACGTTACATTTCCCAGGTAGCCGTTCACCCGCACGGTGTCAGAGAGCACAGAAGGCAAAGTATTGTTTGATATATTGCATGCGCTAAGTCTTATAACCTTCTGAACTATTTACACTAACCGGTTAAAGAGTTTCATTGGCAAAAACGGAAATAGTTTCACTGGCAATAGCTGTCTAAACAATACCTCTGAACTTACATCTCGATGCCTCTAGTTAGGTGTGAACTTTGATAAATGTGCGACCTACCCTATATGTAATAGCACTTTCCTTTTTACAATTGGCTCACAATTTCTGGTTTATAGAATAGCATTTAAATATGGCTGAGCTGCTCTCTGAAGTTTTCACATACAATTTTGTTTTATTTTATTTTGCAAACTGTAACTTGTATGGAAAATATCAAATTTAAAAAAGTTTTTTTCTTGCTGGATATAGATTTATTGTTTTATTTCTTTCTTGTGAGAAAAACACTTCACGTTAATGCAAAGCAGGTCTGGTATTCAATTTTTTTCCTGAACTGTACTTGAGCAATATGTCTGTGTGAGTTTACGAATCTCAGAAACGCAGGCCTTGTCCCCCCCCCACCCCCACCCCTTCATAATTAATCCCATGAGCGCACCTGGCAGGAGATCAGAACTATATAATCATTTATATTTCTTTATTTTTCCATTTAAGAAATTCAGTTATTCCTGTGCTTGCAATGACGGCACTATCTTCCAAAGCCTGACTGACATTTCTGACCACTTAAGCCAACGTAACATTTCAATTTCTGAGCTCGGTCCCCTGGCCTATTAAAACTGTGAGGACTGGGTTCTTATTAGAGTCTGCCAAATGACCACCTTCTCCTACTGCAGAGGCCCTAAATTAGACCTAAATTTTTCAATTTTGGTTATCCCCCCCCCCCCCCCCAAACTCACAGCCCCCACCTCATTCTTCAATATGGGACCTTTCTCCTAATAAAATGATAAGATTGGGGTTGAAGGCTCTGCTGGCTTTGATGTTTTGAGATGTGCGCTTTCATCAAGCAAGTGAAAACACTAACCAGAGGTAGGCGGGTAGCCATTTTGTGTCCAGATGACTGTTTATTATCAGGAAATATGAGCCAGGCCCTGTCATTATAATATTTTTTTTCCAGCAGCGGAGAGAGGGAGATGTTTATGCAGTGGTGTGGCAGCATTTGGGGGTGGGGGGGGGGGGTAAACTGAGTACTCACGCACCTGCTCCTTTATCTCCACACAGGAGACCGGCTCAAAACACAAACATCGTATTTCACCCACTCTGCTCTGGAGATAAATGCTTCCTTCATAAATTATAGGTGGATAACTTTGCAAAATATGGCCCCATCTGTGTTCATGATTGATCTTGAGGTTTGTCTGTAAGGTCACTTGCTTACACTTAATCTGGCCATGACTGTTGTTATTATTATTATTATTATTATTATTATTATTCATTTGGCAGATGCTATTATCCAGACTGTGCAAGGCCGTCCTGAAAAGACACAAAACCTGGAAGCCGTGCAGTGCGTACGTAAGAATAGTACATCGGTCATAAACTGTCCGTTAAACTAACAGTGGAAATGTATGCGAGCTCACCATATCCTTCCTGTGCTCTGAATAGTGTGTTCTAGCTCCAGGATGAAATTCCATATGCTCCACTCTAAATATATACACCCGAGCGGCGGAGATGCGTTCTCTGCTGTCAGATGGTGGTGGGCGAACGCTATAATTTTGTTTGGCACAAGCTGCGGCAGCAGTGGCGAAACACAATGCAGTCCTGGCCAAAAGGGCTGCCCTGGGTTGTTCTGGTTCTCTTTGCTGAACGTGCAGTGTGAGCGGCGGCGCGTTGCAAAGGTCTAAATGGAACTCAGACTCCTGGCGGGCTTAAAGTGTCTGCTGATTTTCTTTTAGCGTTTTCAGCACTTAAGCGTTTAATTTAAGTCATCGATCGACAAAGGAGTCCACAGACCTTGTATCCGAGGGCTAAATTGTCTGCTGATTGAAGGAAAATCAGTTTTTAAAAAAACAACAAAGAAACTGCAGATGCTGCAGACTGCAGCTTAGGGTGCTTGGTCTGAAGACGTGAGCAGCGGCGTGAGACTCTGGACTGGGGAAAGAGTGGTCAGGTTGTGATATTAGTAAACAGGAAGGGCCTCTGACCGCTGAGATGATTTCTGCTTGGCTTCTCGCATCACGCTCGCCCCCCTGTCCCACGGCTCCCAGGTTTCGAGCGTAAACGGTTTTATTGGCTGTCTGCGTCGGTGTCACCGGGCCTAGCCTCTGGAAAATTGAAACACTAAATCTTCTTCAGTGCAAGAACTAAAAAGACCTGACGGGACAGGAGGAGAGCAGACAGCAAAGGTCTCTCTCTCTCTCTCTTTATCCCTCTCCCCTTTATCTCTCTCTCTCTCTCTCTCTCTCTCTCTCTCTCTCTCTTTATCCCTCTCCCCCTTTATCTCTCTCTCTCTCTCTCTCTCTCTTTATACCTCTCCCCCTTTATTGCTCTCTCTCTCTCTCTCTTTATCCCTCTCCCCCTTCCTCTCTCTCTCTCTCTCTCTCTCTCTCTCTCTCACTCAAGTTAAACCGGTCATTTAAAAAATTTAAAATCACACACGTCACATCATGATGTCATGGCGTGATAATGATGTCACGGCAACAGTACAGTTCGATATTGAAATGTTCAGGCAAAGGTGGCCAAGAGAAGCTTTTATTTGACATGTAGATGATGAAAGGCTCCTAAAGCTGAAACATTTATGAGCGCACTAGTGCATGCAGATTAGAAGAGGTGCTCGTAATAATTGTTTTTCCATTTTACAGGAGCAGCTGCTCTTAAAAACGGGGGCACTGTAGAGCCCTGCATTGGCACACGAGGGGGATCGTTGTGGGGCGCTTCTCTGCTGCTAACCCCCCCGCTCTGCTGCGTCATCCTCACAGCCCTCGAGGGAAAGGCCTCTGAACGGGGGGGGGGGGACATGGACGGCCCGACTGTCCGCCTTGGAAGTGTTTTGGTAACTCCGCAGTCGGAGGTAAATAGCGGGGCCTTTCGTCCGGCCTCTGAGCCGGGCTCACGGGACGAGCTTCGAAAAGGGCTCCGTGTGAAAAGATCCGCCTCGGGTTCCAAACGGCTCGGGGGGGAAGCCGTCCCACCTCACCCCCCCCCCCCCCTCCCCACCCCCCCCGCCCTCTCTGGAGCCGGACCCCTCCGTGATGCCAGCTAACCGGCTAACTTCATTATTACTCTGGTTTCTTTGTTATCTTGGGACGCGGAAAAAAGGGGAACGTTATTATTGCTTGCTGCGTGAGAGGGCAGGGCGGAGTTCAGTTGCACTTGGAAGCAGATTGAGATCTCTTATTAACCTCCCTCCTGCACTGCAAGAAGTACTGCGACCGCTTCAAAGGAATCACAGACTCGCATCAGGCACCTTTTGTTCTCGTTTTCACAGGGGTGATATCCACAGACATAAGCACGGTGCCTCAATTCTGCCCTGTCTCTCTGTGAATTATGTATGTCTGCTTGGTTATAGATATTAAATGAAGATATGTTGTGTTATTGTAATCTCGATTTATTAAAGCAGTGAGGGGGGGGGGGGGGTCACTTAATCGGAAGTGGATTGTAGTTTCAGGTTTACGTCCAATCAGCATTGGTTTTTGTAAATTTAAGCGAATAACCCAGACTGTACTGTAAGACATCTTAAAAAAAATGGGTGAATGTTCAGACTGACAGACCCCATTTCAGCCCTCACAGCTGTGCAGATCCTTCAGCAACATCAATGCCTTTTCCATATGCTGCACGATGTACAGTACTGGGGCTTTTTCTTTTTCTTCTTTTTTTTAGACATGATTCTGCTCGCTAAGATGCAGCTTTCTGCTTGAGAGAGAGGGAGAGCATGACATCGAGCAGAGAGAGAGAGAGAGAGAGAGAGAGAGAGAGAGAGGGAGAGCACATGTCTGATCTGACTGGCTGTGTTCATAACCCCGGCCCGTTACCGTGGGAGCGCAGCGGTGGCCCGGACCAGAGAGGAGCGGAGAGGAGCAGAGGGGAGCAGAGAGGAGCAGAGAGGAGCGGAGAGGAGCAGAGAGGAGCAGAGGGGAGCAGAGAGGAGCGGAGAGGAGCAGAGGGGAGCAGAGAGGAGCAGAGAGGAGCGGAGAGGAGCAGAGAGGAGCAGAGAGGGGCAGAGAGGAGCGGAGAGGAGCAGAGCGGAGCAGAGAGGAGCGGAGAGGAGCAGAGAGGAGCAGAGAGGAGCGGAGAGGAGCAGAGCGGAGCAGAGAGGAGCGGAGAGGAGCGGAGAGGAGCAGAGGGGAGCAGAGCGGAGCAGAGCGGAGCAGAGAGGAGCGGAGAGGAGCAGAGAGGAGCAGAGAGGAGCGCTCGGCGGGCCCCTGACCGCTGCGTCTCCTCTTCCGCCCTCATAGGTGATGCGCTCATCCTCCTCTCTCTGGGAGCACCAGTGCTCCCCGCTCTCCCCCCCCTCCCATCCCCTCTCCCCCCCTCCCGTCTCCTCTCCCCCCCTCCCATCCTCTCTCCCCCCCTCTCCCCTGTCTGCAGAACCCCACTCTAGTCAAGAGCGGGGGGGGGGGGGGGGCACACCTGGTTCCTATGTATTTGAAATGCTTTAATTCTTTCAATGCTGCTAAAATTTGAAAAGCACTCCTTGAAAAAAAATAATAAATCCCTAAGAATTTTAAAACAAAACGCAGTTGCAAAACGAAATAAGAATGATTTCTTTCAAAAATTGTTAACAATCTAACAATTTCCCACAATTAGGGATCTGAATGGAAGAATGCAAAGGTTACTCAGATAACTTGTGTAATTACCCACAAATCCTGTGGTCAGAAAGTAGACCCCCTGGAATGGGTGGCACTTCCTTGCTTGATCAATAAAAAAGTGGTTAAATTCAACTGAGCAAGCAAACATCTGCACGGTACACAGTCTGAAAGGGCAGAGGGGGTAGGGAAAAAAACGCCCAAAAAAAGACCACCGCTCCCCGTGTCCCGTCTGCTGCTCTGCCTGGGCGGGTCCCGCACATTTTCAGAGAGAGGGAAGAGGAAGCGGTGGTTCCGTTCTCCCCTCTGTCCTGAGTCCAGGACCACACAGGCGATTCGGAGCAGTGATCGACACAAGAACGCAGTTATGATATTTGGGCATATCCTCCTGTTACCCTTCGGCCAGTCAGTCAAGGTCCCACCTTCTGTCTCTCGTAAAGATGCTGTAGGTCTTCTCAGGCCAGCGTTTACAAATGTGACTGGAGCTATTTACTTATCTACATCTCTTTTTTCCGTTCCTTTCTTCAGATTGATCGTGGCAATGCTTCGTCTGGGGCCAGCGATATAAATTGTGAGTCAGGATTCCTTTGTGTAGGAAAGAAAGAGTTTTTTTTTTTAGCCTTTGTGTTTGGCTTTTGTTTCAGGCGGATGACAGAGCGGACAGCGTTCTCTAGCCCCTGTTTGTTTGGAATCTTCAGCAACAGACGCTAAGATTCAACGTGACTGGAGGCCCGTGTTGTCATGGCGATGGACGGCTTCCTCATTTTTCAGGGGGGAAAAATAAAATAAAATGATGGGGCTGCTCCTAATTTGGATTCAGCGATCGTGCCTCTCGAAGCCGCTGGTGCTCCGCCCGAGCCCAGACCTCAGAAGCACTGTGGCTGAACCGTGTGCACTCTTCTGATGCTCTCGCCAGTGACTGCTGTACAGCCTACAGGCCACAATGTACTACAGGAGTGTCAGTGACTATTTTACAGCCTACAGGCCACAGTGTACTACAGGAGAGTCTTACAGCCTACAGGCCACAATGTACTACAGGAGTGTCAGTGACTATTTTACAGCCTACAGGCCACAATGTACTACAGGAGAGTCTTACAGCCTACAGGCCACAATGTACTACAGGAGTGTCAGTGACTATTTTACAGCCTACAGGCCACAATGTACTACGGGAGAGTCTTACAGCCTACAGGCCACAATGTACTACAGGCGTGTCAGTGACTATTTTACAGCCTACAGGCCACAATGTACTACAGGAGAGCCAGTGACTATTTTACAGCCTACAGGCCACAGTGTACTACAGGAGAGCCAGTGACTATTTTACAGCCTACAGGCCACAGTGTACTACAGGAGAGTCTTACAGCCTACAGGCCACAGTGTACTGCAGGAGAGCCAGTGACTATTTTACAGCCTACTAGTCACAGTGTACTACAGGAGAGTGAGTGACTATTTTACAGCCTACAGGCCACAGTGTACTGCAGGAGAGCCAGTGACTATTTTACAGCCTACTAGTCACAGTGTACTACAGGAGAGTGAGTGACTATTTTACAGCCTACAGGCCACAGTGTACTGCAGGAAAGCCAGTGACTATTTTACAGCCTACTAGTCACAGTGTACTACAGGAGAGTGAGTGACTATTTTACAGCCTACAGGCCACAGTGTACTACAGGAGAGCCAGTGACTATTGTACAGCCTACAGGCCACAGTGTACTACAGGAGAGCCAGTGACTATTTTACAGCCTACAGGCCACAGTGTACTACAGGAGAGTATTACAGCCTACGGGCCACAATGTACTACAGGAGTGTCAGTGACTATTGACTATTGTGTACTGCAGGAGAGCTGGAGACATCACTAATGAAATAAGAATTTCATGCTGAAAATAGATTTTTAAAACTATCAATAATCTGCAGAAATTTGTTTTGTTTTGTTTTTTTACTGGAGTATAAAAAGTTTAATTCTTTCAAGCAAAGTTTTGACCCAGATCTGTTTCTGATCTTCCCTGTGAGCCCAGTTTGTTTACGCAATGGCACTGCCTCGGGTCCAAGGAGACTCATTTTAAGTCTCAATACACCACTTCATATGCACCTTAACTTACCCAATTAAGCGCTTACACAGCCCTGTTAAATGGCTGTTTTTTTTTCTTTCTCTCTGAGCTTCTCGTACCCAAGGTCAGTTTGATTACTTCATTTAGGTTTATGCTGGGCAGGCAGATGGGCAGAAGAGGGCATCTGTCCCAATTTCTGTTAGTTCTACCAGACATAAAAAAACAAAACTGCCTGAAATAAGGTGCATGTAGTTATATAAGAGCTGCCTACATGCACTGGCTATTAAAGATGCACTTGCTGTCATATGGAACACATTCTGAATAACGGTGTAATTTTACTTCCGAAAACATGCGCTTTATTATGAAAGCTGGAAGGCTAAAAGGCAGCGTTGCAGTTTACCATCATCGGTTTGGGGACCCATAATCACATTCCCCCCCGTTGTGATCATCTTTATATCGCGTTTAGAGCCACAAGGGAGCTGTTACGCTACAGCGCGTTGGAAAGGCAAGTGACCGGATCCATTTTTTTTTTAATTTTTGAAAAGCTCTTTCTCCTTTGAACACGTCGTAAAAGAGACTCGGTTTCATTCCTCTTCCCATAAACAATGGACAGGATGGGTGTGTTGGGGGGGGGATGGGGGGGGGGGGAGAAAAATGTAAATAATTGTCTGGTTAAGCCCTGTAAACTGGTTCCATATGGCTGCGGCGTCACGGCAACGGCGCGCCCACGTGACGGAAGGACCCCGGGCCAGCTCCCGCTCGTGTGGCGGTCGCGTTCGTTTCCACGGGAACCCCGGGGACCGCAGGGTTCCCGCCGCGCTCGTGTCAGCGCGTGAGCTGTGCGTCGCGGCGGCGGCAATGGCAATGGTGGCGGCGGCGGCTGTGTCTGATTTCCTCCCAGCTTGGCATCGGCTCGCTGTGCTCCCGCACAGATGTGCGTCGAACTCAAAACCCCCGCGGACGGAGACGACGACGACGACGCCGGCTGTTGCCCCTAGCAACGCGCCGCGGCTACCCCGCGGCGCTACTTTGGTATTTCCGAGCCTGCCAAGAAAGGAAACGTTCCCTGCATCACCTGTCCGTCATGGGAATGCTAATGTGGGAACATTTGCATAATGGAGAGCAGTGTTTCCCTGGATAGAGGACCAGAGAACCAGAGCAGGGGGAAAAGGGGAAGTATCAGCTAATTATGCAGTAACACTTCTGAGCCTAATTAGAAATGGTGCGCCTGCTGCTTCCTGTTACTGTATATTAAGATATATCTGCTCCTGTGTCTATATCTCTATTCACACGTCTTGCACTAGATGACTACCCAGCCAGTGTAGTGGAGCTGGTGCTAATGTAGCTAGCGGTAAGTTCTGCTAGCGCTTGAATAGGAGGAATTCGTACTGTGCTGTTAGGCATCCCTCCCCGTGTTGGGTGACGCCCAGTTATTCTTCACCCCGCATGACCACCGGACACAGTCGAGACAGAAGCAGCACCGGGACCGAATCCAGACTGTGTAGAACATTACTGCACTGAGATATGATGCTTTCTCTGAGAGCTATTGTATGCGGCTAATGTTCTGTAAAGGCCAAAGCTGCAAGCGCAGCTGGTCCAATAGCGAGGTTGGTGGATGTGCGCCACACCCACACCTCCCTCCTCCGTTTTTTTAAACGGCGGGGCGGGGCGGGGCTGACCCTCTGAAGCCCCTCCCCTCCAGGCCCTAAAGGTCGCGCAGGAATCCAGACTGTCCTCATCCCTGTCCTGCACAAACTGCTGACTCCAGTCATCAAAGGACCAGACAAAAACACGAGCGCCCCCCCCACGAGCCGCTCCGACCGCATGTGGTGAAAACATGTGCCCTGTACCGTCCCGGAAGCTTCAAAAGCAGGGCGGGTTGCCGCTGGAAACCGTGTCCCGTGCACGAGTCTGCACGAGTGGTCACATACCAGAGGCGGGCGGCTGCGTGTGCCACCGGGGGCGGGGGGGGGGGGCAGGGGGGCGGTGCGGAAGACTTGCCGCACGCTCAGAACGTTCCAGAAGTCCGCCTCCACGCGGAAGACTCGTCACTGTCTGCATCGACAAGCAAACAACAAGCCACTACAAAGACTGTGGAAGGAAACGCTTCATCCTTGTGAGGGGGCAGATCTCTCTCTCTCTCTCTCTGTCCTTCTCTCTTAGATCTTTTCTTTCTTTCCTTTTTCTTTTTCTTCGCTCACACTGCTCCGACTTGCCCCTGACCTGGGAGGGTGCCAAGCTGAGCCGAGGAGCTTGATGAGATGTAACATCCCGGAGATTAATTTCATACCGATAACACATAACCTTGTTACTTGTACCCTGCCATGTGTCGCGCTAACCGATGCAGCGAAAACTGAAGTGTGATCGACAAGAAGTGTGATGACAGAGCCTGCTGTGAGGGAATGTGAGTGTGTGTGTGTGTGTGTGTGCGTGTGCCTGTGTGTGTGTGTGTGTGTGTGTGCCTGTGTGTGTGTGTGTGCGTGTGCCTGTGTGCGTGTATGTATGTGTGTGTGTGTGTGCCTGTGTGCGTATGTGTGTGTGTGCATGTGTGTGTGTGTGTGTGTGCGTGTGTGTGTGTGTGTGTGCTAGTATGTGTCTTTGTGCATGCGTATGCGGATAAGCGCATCCGTATTTGTATGCATATATGTGTGTGTTTGCCACGGCAATCTGACTATTTTGTCGCTTCTGAGAAGCCATCCAATTTAACGTTATAGCTCTTGGCGCATCCATCAATTTACAGCTCGGATGGGATGTGACAGCCCGCTTTCACAATCTGCATCTCGCTCTTACTCCACACACCGGCCAGGGGAAGCTTCGCTCAAGCAGGGTTACTCAAGGGACTGTACTCTCAAAACACAATATCATTTCGGAGGAATACTTCAGGAATACTGATAACATGAACGGTATTTTGAGGTGCTAAAATTCAGTATCGCAAGAAAACAAACAACTTTTAGTCTGTCTATAAATGTCCGGGTTGATTTGGTCTTGGTAAGGTCACTACGGTTAGAAAAGCATATTTGATCGGACAAGGTTTGATACGCTCAGAAGCAAGCACAACGACTTTCAGCTACCAGTGGACTATCTCTGGCACTGTACCAAATCAAATCAATTTACGACCTCAAAGAACAGCAGCACCCCTGAATTCACAGAGGGAGGCACAATGCCAACCATTCCAACGATTCCATAATCTTAAAGATCAGTGGCTCTGATTTTTTTTTTTTTTAAAGATTTGCTTTTGAGTGCTGGGTTTTATCTCTTATCTCCAAAACAAAATGGGGTGTTTCTTTTAAGTGTTTACCATTCCGCTGCGGCAATCAAAGTGACAGGTGTAATGCATCATGGATGAAAGCCTGTTAAAATGACCCTTCTGTCAATCCTCGCTTTTCATTTTGTCAGCTTAAAGTCAAGAATTTGGTGAGTGAGTAGATTTGCCTCAGATCGGGTAAATTTTGGCAGACATCTCTCTCATACCTGTACAATAGGCTACCTACAGCAGACTAGTAGAAAACCATGAAAATTTTTTTTAAAAGAACTGAAAACAAACGCAGTCATTCTATCACTTTTCTAATTGGCAAGAGGGGGGGGGGAGGGAGGCTGCAATTAATAATCCAGCCTGATACAGCGAGAATCTGTCTGTCAGTTTAAATAAGCAATTACCTGCCTCAAGTAGGGCCAACTAGCAACAAACAATATTGCTTTCAGCATTGCATACAAAATGACACAGTTATTACACACACTGATGTACAGGGATCGACATTGTAATTGTCGGTAACTTATTTCAATCGTTTGTCACCAAAAAAACAAAGAAAACACCAATGAATTTTTCTAGAATGGCTTTGACTGCAGTAAAGACCAACTAAGCCTCAACACCCTTCACCATCCTACTCAAAGACATGCATGTTAGGTGCACTCCTGCAGGTGCCCTTGACCAAGGCACTGGCCTCAGAACTGGAGTTGGTCCCCGAGCGCAGCACAAGAGTGGCAGCTGCCCACTGCTCCTAAGTAACTAGGATGGGTCAAATGCAGAGGACAAATTACCCCACGGGGTTCAACAAAGTATATCTTATCCCACACCCTTCCTCGCGTCTCGCGCAGAGAGGATGTGGGAGAAACAGAGCAGGCCGAGCATGCCTTTTCTGTCCAACACGCACGGCCGCGGCGGTAGCACAGCGGCTAGCGCACGTCCGCGTCGCACACCTGCAGGATACAATAAATCCATCAGGGCCGTACGCCGGGCTCCCCGGCTGGAGGACCCTCTCCCCGCGGGGGCCCCTCTCTACGAACCGGGGCCCCCACCCGCAGCAGGGCAGGCTAGGCAGAGCACCGCCAGGTGCAGGAGCAGATCAAGGAGAGGCCAAAGTCGTTATTATTCAACTAGTGGAAGGAAACTCCCGTGGAAGAGGCAGCAAGGGGGTCGAAGGTCTGTCTTAAGTCGTTTGAGGGGTGGAAACGGGCGTAGGAACGATGTGCGTCAGACTTCTCTCTCTCCTCCACAGAAACGGGGGGGGGATCTGGTTATTAATGGAGCTCAGGTGTGCGGAAGAGAGAGAGAGAAGGCCCGTTGTCAGAAAAGAGGCAGGTTTTTTGGGTAATGTTTACCTGAGGGGGGCGGGGATCTCCCCCCCCGCACGCAGCGCGGAGGGCCGCGGCAGGGTCACCCTCCAGATGGCGGCCCGCCGCAGCTCCCGCTACCGTTCTGCGGAACGTCCCGGAAGTGACCGCTCGGTGCCTTCCCAAAAAAAAAAAAAAAACTGCTGAGCGTGCACTTTCTCCAGCATAAGGCAGTTTCCACATAGGCTGGCTGGCAGTCTGTTCTATCTGCTCACAGTCCTGCGCTGGTGGTGCCTTGTGAACGTGGATCTGAGAGCAAAGAGTTAAAGGTGCGGTTCTCATCCCGCTGCTGAACCACACCGTGGATTTGACGGCAGACATGTTCAAATGAAAATATTTTTCATTGGCTGCTAGGAGAACGCACAGATTGATCCTAGGAGTCACCATTTCCCCTCTCACATTGTTGCACAGAGCCTGGAACACAATAAGAAAGACAAAGTATGCTTTGCCCACCCCTCTGTCTACCTACTGGACACTCTTGAGGTTAGAATTTTTTTTGGTTAGTTTTCTTTCTTTTTTTTAAATCTTTGCTCAGGGAAATGGACTTTGTGGATTTTGGATCACCGGTGTTCGGACTGAGCACTCCCTGTTTCCAACGGTTTTTCCGACGCCCGTCTCTTTAACCGAGTCTCTGTAGTGCCCTGTATCTGTGACGGACAGGGATTAACAATGCAGTGCTATGCTTGGCACCTTCACAAAGAGAGAGAGAGAGAGAGAGAGAGAGAAAGAGAGAGAGAGAAGAAGAAATAAAACAGACTGACACTAGCGAGATGGAGACGACGCCTGAGTTTTTTGTGTGTGTGTGTGTGTGTGTGTGTGTGTGTGGAGAAGCGAAGGACAGAGGTGCGTGTGAGAGGGAGAAACAGCGGATGCTGGAACTATCTTTGGGGAGACAAAGCAAACCATCACAAATGGGAAGACTGGAGCGGGGAGAGAGTTCAGAGGGAGCCGTCCCCCCCCCCGTCCCCCCCCCGCTGCTATTAAACACAACACATGAATGGCCGTTGAGTCAGTCACACATCTTGGCCACTCCTTTTTTTTGGCTGACTTTAGCGGGAGGAAGGTGAGCGTGCAGATGTTAAAATCCGCGCCGGAGCGAGCGCTCACACACACACACACACACACACACACACACACACACGCTCGCGGCTGGAAGCCTTCCTGAGGCTGAGCAAAAAAAAGAGAATGAATAATTAATCCGAAGCCCGTCCGTAGACGTGCCCTCTCGTCCACCCCGTAATGTTATCTTCTTCTTCCACACCTGCTCTGGGTTTTTATTTTTTAAGTTTTAAATAAGAAGGTTACCTCAAGGCCCGGTTTTCACTATTATAGGATGAGGAAATGACAGATTTTCTTATCCCACAGATTAGAGAACCATTCGCGTATTTCAGCCCGTAAGTCTGAAAAGTGCATGAAAGACGACCACAGGAACTTTTTTTGTGCAGCCTTTTTTTTTCTCTCTCCATGATTTGCAGCGATCGCCTTCACTGCTTTGAGAGAGGAGGAGTAAATATCTGTCCTCTCGGCTGTCCAAGGGTAATAAAACCGTCATCGTCTGCTGTCCCCTCGAACGCAGCCCGACCCGAAATCTGACCCGCTCGGATTACCTCCCGCTGTAAATCGAAACAAAACGGTTCGATTTAACCCCCCGGGCGGGAGGTGCGGAAAGAGCACGGTTTCAGAGACGCCGCGGACGCAGTGGAAATATTTACCGGGAGAAATTAACGAGCGTTTAATTGGAAGACTTCCTCTGCGGTGTTTACGTGTTCCGAGCCGCTGACATCCACGTTCGAGCGACTCCCCGAAAACAAACAGGACGCGTCGGGATCAGAGCGTGGCTCTGCGTGTTTAATGTAAAGGGGGAACACGCTTCCCCTGCGTTTCAGCTGGCTGGAGAGTTTTGCTGTGCAGAAAAAAGCACTTCAGACATACAGCAGCTTGTGCTGCCGATGCAGAATTACTGTTTTCTGAGGAACATAACATCAACATATTTACCTAATTTTCATCAAATAAAAATCCAATGCATCGCCAGAAAACTCCGAAATATGTTTGCTATTGATCTTTTTTTTTTTTTTCGTTTGTTTTGCCATTTTCAGAAGTTCATTCTTTATCTGGCAAGACTTGGAAATTAATGTCTGGTCTCAATCTCTAGAACCGTATAGCCTGCTGTTCTGAATCCTACACTATGAGGGACACTGAATAAAAATAAAATAAATATATTTTTTTAAATATTATTTTCACTGCAACATGTTTTGTCATGCAAGACACTTGGATTATGTAAAAAAAAATCAAAAATTCATGAACTTTTTTTCTATCAGGTCTCATGAGGATAGTAGATATGTTCAAGTCACTGGCACTACAATGCGATAAGATAAAAGAAAAATCGTTCGGCTCCACCATGAACTTCAATGTGCGGGGAGCTGTGAGGAACGTTAATGGGGGGGGGGGGGGCAAAGAGCCAAAACAGGCAGAAGAACTAACGGTGAACCCCGGGGCCACAGGATGCCAGAGGAAGGGCCTTTTGGGCGAGGAGCCGAACGCAGTTAAAACGCGGCCCCCTGGTACGATCTCACGTCGCCCTGCTATCGCCGAGCGTTAGCCACGCACGTTAGCCACGCTAGGAGCCCGGCGTGCGGGACGGAGTCACGGGCGAGCGCGCGCCGGTGTGCTTCTGCACTCTGTAATCAGTCTCATTCCGTACAGTACAGCTGCTGAAGCAGTTTCCTAAAAATACCCTGGGGGTTTATAAATTAGGAAGTTGCATTTAAATACGTAATTTTTTATTTTTTTTTAATGGCGAATGAGAGGAGTAACATTACGTCTTGTGGACGCCGTAAATCAGCGCGTGTGTACTTCTCCACAGCGCTTCGATGGCAGCCAAGGAGTTATTTATTTATTTCCCCCCTCTCAATCTTCTGGGACGCGAGAGTGAATCTTCCGCAGCGTAGAGAGAGAGAGAGAGAGAGAGAGAGAGAGAGGGAGAGGGAGAGAGAGAGGGAGTGAGAGAGAGAGAGAGAGTGAGAGAGAGAGAGAGAGAGAGAGAGAGAGAGGGAGACAGAGAGACAGAGATAGAGAGAGAGAGAGAGAGAGAGAGAGAGAGCGAGAGAGTGAGACATAGAGGGTCGTCTGACACTGTGACTCACCGGGTTTGGAAAAATATAGTAACCATCAAGCGGAGTCATAAACAAATGGGTGAGCCGTGGTCGTAAATGAGATTAATTTTAGGATCAAAGGGGAAATAATGGGGTGGGCGGTGGGGAGTTGGGGGAGGGGGGGGGGGTATGCTGCTGGGTGGGGTGGGTTGGGAGCAGCAGTGTGGGGCCCAGAACCCAGACCGCTCCGAGCCTCCAGCACCTTCTAACTCGAGCGTAACGCGCGCCGTAAATCCAAATCAGCGGCTGGGAGAGGAGCGAGTGGATCCGGAGTAAATCACCAGGTCGGGCCGTGTGAGAACCCTCCTCCCGGGGGCGCGGGAGGTTCTCTGGAACCGGTCTGGGGTCACGGCGGAGCGCCGCGGCCGAATCCAACGGAACCCGGGGCTCTCGTTCCATCGGTGTCGCTACGGCAACGCGTGGACGCGTCTGCTGACACGATCGCAACACACCGAATCGGCATCTGGGCTGTGCTGGGCGGTGCCTTACTGAAATAAATCTCGCTGAGCATGTTCGCATCCATGCAAAAAATATTGCTGTCAATAATAATACTGCTAAGTGATTATGAATCAACCAAATTAACAGCTTACTCAGAACACAGTGCAAATGAAGTAGGCATCTAATTTAGCATACAGGCTATGAATATTGATTGACTGTGCTGATGGCACTGCAAGCTTGATTTTGTCCGATGTTATAATTAAGGTGTGTCAATGTCACTGTCTTTCACGCTACTGTCTTATTTGTATTTGCAACTAAAGCGAACATCATGTGCCAAAACAAATACTTCAAACTATGTTGTGTGACAATAAAGAATCCTGGATCTTCAGCAATGGTGGGATTAGCAAGATGCAGTTACTATACTTTTTTTAGGGTGACAGATTGAGGGTGTGGGTGGGGCTAAGGTGTTTCTTAGAAGTGGGAACGAGGGGTCAGGAAGACCAGCAGATGGGATTGGTCAGACACGCTGTGTGAAAGTGATCAGATTTATAAAAGAAAAGCAGGAGGTCAGAACCTCCGTGTAACGGGTACTGCAATGAGACAGTATGACCAAGTGCACCGGGCCAAAGTCAATAATTTGATTGGTCTGATGCTACATTTACCCTGTACATGGATATGTTTATAGTCAGACCAGCATTTTTTGGAAAACTCGGTGCATGGCCAAACACAAAAGTTGCAGGGGAAGTTGTGGGAGAATTGCAAAAGCATGTTACTAATTTCCATGGGGAGCGAGAGGGAGTGGTTGTAAACATTGCGGGAACGAATGGGAGTGGTTCATGGGACAGATAGGTGTGGCCATTTCTGTTTGCCAGGATGGGTGGGAGTAGTTCCAGGAGCAAATTGCAAATGGTCAAAAACATATTGTAGTGGTGGGTGTGGGAGTGGTCAGGAATGCTTGTGGAGTGAGTGGGAGTGGTCGGAAATGCTTCAGGAGTGGGTGGGAGTGGTCAGGAACGTTTCTGGAGTAGGTGGGAGTGGTCAGGAACATTTCTGGAGTGGGTGGGAGTGGTCGGAAATGCTTCAGGAGTGGGTGGGAGTGGTCAGGAACGTTTCTGGAGTGGGTGGGAGTGGTCAGGAACGTTTCTGGAGTGGGTGGGAGTGGTCAGAAATGTTTCTGGAGTGGGTGGGAGTGGTCAGGAACGTTCCTGGAGTAGGTGGGAGTGGTCAGGAACATTTCTGGTGTGGGTGGGAGTGGTCATGAATGCTTGTGGAGTGGGTGGGAGTGGTCAGGAATGTTTCTGGAGTGGGTGGGAGTGGTCAGGAATGTTTATGGAGTGGGTGGGAGTGGTCAGGTATGTTTCTGGAGTGGGTGGGAGTGGTCAGGAATGTTTATGGAGTGGGTGGGAGTGGTCAGGAATGTTTATGGAGTGGGTGGGAGTGGTCAGGAATGTTTATGGAGTGGGTGGGAGTGGTCAGGTATGTTTCTGGAGTGGGTGGGAGTGGTCAGGAATGTTTATGGAGTGGGTGGGAGTGGTCAGGAATGTTTATGGAGTGGGTGGGAGTGGTCAGGTATGTTTCTGGAGTGGGTGGGAGTGGTCATGAATGTTTATGGAGTGGGTGGGAGTGGTCAGGAATGCTTGTGGAGTGGGTGGGAGTGGTCAGGAATGCTTGTGGAGTGGGTGGGAGTGGTCACGGACTCCGTGGAGTAAACTGGCCCGTGTGGAGCTCCAGA